>NC_138770.1:409613741-409666241 GCF_965119305.1 Pelophylax lessonae | reverse complement strand
GGTGCCATGTTGAACTTCCAGCGACCAGTATGAGAGATTGAGAGCGATAACACCAAATTTACCACACCTGCTGCCCATTCACACCTGAGACCTTGTAACACTAACGACTCACATGACACCTGGGAGGGAAAATGGCTAATTGGGCCTAATTTAGACAATTTCACTTAGGGGTGTACTCACTTTTGTTGCTAGCGGTTTACACATCAATGGCTGTGTGTTGCGTTATTTTGAGGGGACAGCAAATTTACACTGTTAGTGCCGGTTCACACTAGGGCGACCTGTGAGGCGACCTGGTCGCCTCACAGGTCGCCGCAGGTCGCCTCCCATAGGGAAGCTGCGGACCCGTTCTAATAGGAGCGACACAAGTCGCTCCGACCTAGAAAAAGGGTCCGGAGCTTCTTTGGGGCGACCCTGAGGCGACCGCCATAGACTTCAATGTTATGAAGTCTGTGGCGGCCGCTCCAAGGTCGCGGCGCGCTGCTCGCACCGCGACCTCCGAGGTCGCGGTGCGAAGTAGCGTCGCTGCAATGTGAACCGGCGCTTATACAAGCTGAACACTCACTACTTTACATTGTAGCAAAGTTTTGTCACATGAGCTAATAAAATATTTACAAAAATGTGAGATACTGCATGTGTATGTGTGTGTGTGTATGTATATAAAATGCTTTTTGGTAAGAGGTTAGACATGTTGCCTAAACACTAATGAGGTGACTCTAGGGAGCTATTTTGTAGAGGAAGCATAGACTGAAGGAAGCCTATAGGAAGCAGGCCTTTTCAAACTTTTTACCACAAAGGAACCCTTAGTTCACACCAGGACACAGGTTTCCTTCATCATGTTCAAAATGCACTGCATTTGCAATCTGCAGCGAGTGTTAGTGCAACGACACCCCAAATGCAGGTTGCCATCGCAGTGTGTTTGCCTGCACTGTACTGCATGGTACAAAAGTACCATGTGATCCAGTTGCTCCGCGTTTTTGTAAAGAAGTACATGTATTACTTTTGCTGCGGTCCAGTGTGATTTCAGCCCATTCAAATGAATAGGATGAAATTGCACTGCACCTGGATTGCATGTGAATCACACAGGAACGCACAGCACATTCCTATGTGATTCATGGTGTGAACTGGCGCTTATGTCCAACTTTCCAGAGAACTGTTAAAAATGTATATATTTACACCTCACGGTACGCTAGTGTGATTACTATGTTGTAGATAAAAGAATGAGGCACTGATGAGTATTTTACACCCAAAGTGTATCACTTTACACCTCCCTGACATGAGGCGTGCTGCTGACTCATAATCGCAGTGCATCAGTTTGTTAGTAAGCAGTCAGGAGGCAATATGCTGCCACCGGCGTGGATTGAAACCCCTCTTCACCGTACCACAACCACATCACTGGACGCTGTGGCCCTATTCACTTCTATGAGGCATGTTGGCAGGGGATACTGCAACATGCCCTACTTGTTTTCACTGTGTTGCAAAGCCTTAGGGCTGTGACAATGTGGATTGGGTTATCGTTGTATTTTACCTTTTTGTTACCTTGTCAGCCACTGTTTCTCACTACGAAATGTATCACTTAGCACCCCAAAAAGCAAAATTACCTGGGGATCATACCAAGTCATATGCAGATAGTGACTTTTAGAGCAGGGCCCTCTGATTCCACCTGTATTGAATTGTATTGTAACTGTACTGTCTGCCTTCATGTTGTAAAGCGCTGCGCAAACTGTTGGCGCTAAATACTGTAATCCTGTATAAATAATAATAATTTACATAGACAGGTGGTAAAAACAGGGATTTGAACCATGGTTTTACTGGCCACCTCCCCACTGCCCTTTGACTGCTCCCTCCAAGCTGCTTGTCAAATGCTTCCATAGTGAATTGCTTTTAAGAGGGGTGACAATAATGGCCACCCTTGTGTTTTACAAAAAAAAAAAAAACCCTTAGTCATCATTTGCATAGGTTGTTTGAATTGCTGGCAAGGCATTAGAATGACAAAGTGGGAACAACTAAGTGCCCACAACATGGGATTGTGGCGGCCATGTTTATTAATATGATTTATTTAAAAAAAAAAAAATTACATTTTTTGTTACCATGTCTTTAAAGCCTTACCGTGCTTGTCACGTGGATTTAGGCGGGAGACGCAAGTTTTCTGGAAGCTTCTCCGCACGCGTGAGGAGGGCTATGTAAGGGGGCGTCGCATGAGGGCTCCTTGTTGCAGTTGACCTGGATCAGCTTGGTGAGCACCCCTCCCCCCCATCCTGTGGCAGCCCCTAATATGTGGTTATTTCACCCTTGAATTAAGGGGGGGACTTCAAACGAATTAATTTATTTGAGGTTATTCGCTCAAGTTCTATGACTGAGCTATATATATATATATATATATATATATATATATATATATATATATATATATATATATATATATATATATATAATATATATTTTTTTTTTATTTGAATTTTACGTTTTGAATAATATTTGTTTATGAATTTTAATAAAAAATTTCTTGATGAATTATTTATATACCAATAAAGGTGCCGCGGCCATTTTAGTACCATTTTATTTGTGTAATTGTTTATTTCTTCAGTGTGTTATTGCTTTAATGGGTGTGCAGCCTACATTCCCATTAAGGTCGCCATCTGTCTTGGCCATTTTTACATGAGACAAAAAATTATGGAAAATCCAAAATGTTATGGTTGTCACCAGAATAGAGGCTGAGGGAAAATTTCAGTGACCACTGTCTGAGAGGGGATCTGTTTTAGTTGTCTTTGGAACAGGAAGTGAGCGGCAATCTTCTCAGTAGGACAAAGAAAAATTGTAGTCTGGTTGTAACCGCTCCATTCTCTATCCAAATGAAAACGATTAGCTATCCATATGTGACATCCAGTTCATTAGGACACCATTGTAGGACAATTAGATGGTGGAATGATGTACAGACATTCCCAAGAGATAACTAGTCTAGGTCATATTAGTTTGCATTGCTAAATGCTGGCAGATTGTAGATTCAGCTGCTCCCTGTGTGACCACACAGACGCTCATAGAGTGTGTGAGGATGGCAAGATCATTGGCTTTAGCTATTTTGTAATATACAATGGAAACATTTTATATTTTTCTCTGAAAGAAGTTGTTCTGTGCAACATAGAAACAAATACAGCTACTCTGGGTGCTTCAGACTCCATAGCTTGGCTGCAATAAAACCCTAATGGAGCTTTCTTCTTCACACCTATCTAATGCCCCATATACACTATGAGAAAATTGAGCGAACAATCCCCCCATTTTCCTTGATGTTTCACAGCAAGTCGGAACCGAGGATAGAAAGAATGTACGAAAATTCTCGTACAACAAAGGTTTTTTTTTTTTTTTGTTATGTGTAGTCTCTGATCATGCCTAGTCTTTTGTATTTGGTATTTCTTGTACTAAAACTGTACACATTAAACAAAAATCGCTCGTTCTGTTCCAGTACGAGATAAAATTTGTTCCCTCGAAAAGCTTATTTCGGAAAGTCCGAGTAAGCTGTCAAAAGTTGTGTCCACACTTTTAGAAAATTGTACAATCATTCCTTGGATGAAAATGTTAACCCAATTTTCTTATAGTGTTTACTGGGCTTAAGGCTGGGTTCACTCGTGCGGTGCAAATTGAAGCTCCGTTTTTTACAGCTAAGCTTTAGCGTTTTTAGGTCCGTTTTTGATCAGGATCAGGTCAGGAATTTATCCTTAAGAAGCCCGTTCACACCAATACGACTTGTCAGGTGACTTGTCAGCCTGACAAGTCGCGGACCGTCGCGGTCCATTGTGTAACACAGGAACGGTTCTAATAGGAGCGACTTCACAGGTCGCCCCCTAAGTCGGATAGCCATAGTGTGAACCGGCTCTAAATCATATAGAATATCTGCGCTAAAAGTAATTAATGACACTAGATGCAAAAATTGTGATATATGAGACAGCGCTAAAAAATTGAACTTGTTATTGTGAAAACACAAAAATGAATCAATATAATGACATCAAACTTATTAGGTGAAAAACGTGGTAAAAAGAAATTGCATCTAATATATAAATAGGGTCCTTTTTAAGCCCATACACAAGGGCTGAAAAGGAAAAATATGTGTGAAACCTAAAAGTCTCTAAAGGAAACAAATTGTCCACGGTTCACTTGCTCCACCTGTGTCCCCACAATCACAATTTGTAATGCTTCCACTACCAGGTGACACCAAAAAAGCCTCCTACCGGATCCTGTGGACCATCATATAGTATGGTTAAATGCACGTGTTACATTTCCTTATGAAGGGAAACTTCAAAGTGTCAAACGTGATCCAGTCAGGGTTGGTTCATCAGCAGGATGAAAAATAAAAGGCATATACGCGCATAAAAAAACATTGATTAAAAAAAAAAATAACAAGTGAAACTTGCAAAGGGAATCACGCTAAGCAAATCCGAAGCATCATAGATGCACCCAACTAGTTTCGTCAGAGATGACGTAGTTGGAGGGACTTGCTTACTCTTTTTATTGTATTTGTGTTGTGATATGTGCAATTTGTGGTTTTAGTTTTTTAATTGTGGTTTCTTTACACCAGCTGTGTTTTTCTGCACATCACTGCACAGTCCTCTTGTGTACAGGACACCTAGAAAGGAAAAAAAACTTACCTCAGCCTGGCCTCTGATGCTTCTAGGAGGCACAGGTGTCATCACTGTGCCTCCCTGCTGCCTCCTGGGATAGCTGGGCACTCAAAATATTATGAGAATACTTTCTTGCAACGGGCTGGAGTGCATTCTAGCAAGATTTTGAACTCCCGGAAGCGTCAAAGGCCGAGGCCAAGATAAGTTAAAGCTGGCATAAAGATGGTGACCATTTTGAGCATCATGATGGATACTTACTCCAGGGTTGTGTTTTTTGTGGGGCATAGACCACTACGCTAGCAACATAGGGCATCATGGTCACTATGTGTAGGGGGGGGGGGGTCTGGAGTGGTACCCAGTATATTTGGAGTACTTTGTGAAATAGTGACCTTACCTTTTTATATTGGTAGTAAACTGCTGGCTTTCAAAAAAAAAAAATTCCCCTGCAAGGCAATGGCACAAGGTTCTGTTATGCATTGCATACTAAAACACTATGAAATACTTACCTTAGAATGAAGCCCTCCAGTGGTGTGCTGTGGCAGCTGACAGGGCTCCTGTGTTTGCTGGCTCTGGTCCTGTGAATGGCTGGACCATAATGATGTAATTCCCACGCATTTACACGGGAGTCACGGTTTACAGCACAGCTCTGAAGGGATGGCACGCTGGTGGCATCACTGGCTGCATCCAGTGTGAATATCTCCTATACCCTTCAAGGTTAGGAGATGTTCACTGTACCTACAGGTAACAGTAGTTTTTTGCTTGTTCAACCCAGCAGTGCTAAATGAAAAACTTACTTTCAGATAGCTCAGATCAGAGCCGCTGTACTAACTATCCACCATTAGTACAGCAATTTCCCCTGCTGTTCTATTATGTTCTGACAGGGACACGACCCCCTCCCGCCAGAACCATACGGTCAGTGCTGCAAGCCATTGGCTGAGAGTGATGATTGGTAGCCAATCGGCAGACCTTTTTCAGTCATGCCCCTTCGTCCGAAGCCAACCAAATGGCTTCTGTCGGACAGACTGCATTACACACGGGCCAAAGTCGGCCAACATTTGCCCATGTGTACTAGGCTTAAAGCAGTGTTTCAGCTGTGGAAAAAAAAAAATTAAGTCATCAGCTACAAATACTGTAGCTGCTAACTTTTAATAGACCCTTACCAGTCCAGGGAGTCTGCGATGTCAGTACCCTGGCCGATTTTCATGTCGTTTGTCGGATGCTGCCGCCGTCATTCACTTTAAGGGAAACCAATGAAGCCTTTTGACTTCACAGCCTGTTCCCTATTGCGCATGCGCGAACCACATTGTGCATTCTAATTGGCTCAACGGTGGAGGGAAGGAGAAAGGGGACGGAATTTCAGAGGGACGACACCGTGGCGCTGTCTCCCGGAGGTGGGGAAGGGTACCTGTCAAAAACAGGTACCCCCCGCTCCCCTCTGAAAATTGACAAATGTGGCATCGGAGGGGGGGGGGGGGGGGAAGCAGATGAGCGGAAGTTCCACTTTTGGGTGGAACTCCGCTTTAAGCGTTATCATAGGCTTACCTGTAGATACAAATTTAAAAGCGAAGTTTACTACCTCTTTAAATAGGCCCTGGTAGGTAAGTAAAGAATACCTACTGTTAGATCAGTCAGTGGGGGATTGTGGCCTATCTTGGAAATCTTGCTGTTTTAATGAGATTTCTGCCTTCGTTTCGTGACATACTCAGGTTTTCTTCATTCTTGGCATTATCCAAATACTTTGACTCTGTTTTCTTTGTAGACAAAACACTCGTCCATCAGGCGCGAAGTGTCTTCTATCAGCACCCTTTTATTTTCTCTGATATTTCCTGTTTTCATTCAAATGGAGTCATTTCTATTTAGGGAGTTATATTTTAGTTTATGCTAATCAAATATACGGATGGATGGTACACTCTTATTGGTTTCTTCAGTATGCTTGTGATGTATTTATAGCCAGAGAGCTTGCACTTCGATTCAGACTGGCTGGTATTTCTGAGAAGCTAATTTTAAATTGAAAGTTGGAGAGCTGAGTAGTGAGCTGGAAATCAAGAAATAGATTTTAATGTGGAGTTCACATTTTGTAAAGGCCTGTCTGTATGGCGGTGTGATGTCACATCCGAACTTATAGGCCGCACCATTTTCACAACTGACAGCTGCTGTGCGTTTTCAGGGGTGGCTGTGATGCCCGTGCAGGTATGAGTTCTTTTTTTTGCTCATATGGAGGATGTTTGACAACTTTTCCTGTTCCATTTTAGGGTTTGTTGTGCAATCCTAACATAAGGGCAGTGTCCGATCAGTTCAGATCACACCACTGAGCTGCATTGGTGTGCCCTCAAAGTAGTAAGAGCTGCTGAATGTTTTTTTCTTCTTTTGGGTTTTTTTTTTTTTGGTGCAAACTTTATTTAAAGTGTACAAAAGTACACTTCGTTCATGCCAATAAAGTTGGGGGAAAAAAACAAAAAAATAAACACCGCAATACATTATTGGTGTATCAGCCCCGCTCCCTTCACAGTGTACACAAGCAGCTGCAGTATAACGTGTCTGTTGACGTGAATGACCCTTACATGTGTTGCCATTTATAATGGTTGTAGGTGTTTTTTGTGTTGGAAACTGTCCCAAAGATTGCCAGGGGTAAAATTGCATTTCTGGGAAGGGGAAAAGGGAAATTTCCCCATTGGTACATGGACAGCAAAACGTGGCAGAGGTTTTTAACCCTTCCCTATTCTATCCATAACTAAGGCCCCCTTCACACATACGGTCCGTTTGTCAGTTTTTCATCCATCCGTTGACAGATGAAAAACAGACATCAATGCATCTCTATGTAAAAACGGATGATCATCCGTCAATGTCCGTTTTTTGGAACGGATGAATGCCCTATTTTCCATCCGTCAAAAAAATGGATCGGACGAAAAATGGGTGTAAACGGACAAACGGTCCATTTTTTTTTCATCCGTTTTTGCATTGGTAGTGGATGTAAAAAAAAATGGATGAAAAACGGATACATTTTGACGTGACTGAACTGATGAACTGAACGGACCGTATGTGTGAAAGGGTCCTAAGGCCCTTTGCACATGGGCAGACTTATTGGGCCCGCCTGTCAATTCGAACCATCCATTGCTCTCCATGGAGCTGTAGGTGTCAACAGACACCCGCCAACATCCCATATTATCCTATCCGCTAAAAACAGTCTGATGGGGATCCCTTCCTTATCAGGTCGGATGTAAACGGACAGGCTGGCCTTTACATCCAACTGCCCATCGAGGAGGACAGCGGGCTGTGTCTGCTTTGTATAAGTGGATCAGACCCAGACAAGCCATCCGCCTGCTTAAGCCTCAGATTATCGAACGATCTTGCGTCAGATTTTTGTTGCATGCTAGTCTCATATGGAAAGTGAAGAGGTTACTTTCATACAAAAATTCTCGTACGACAGAAATTCATGCGAAAATTCTCGTACGACAGAAATTCAACTTCAGAAGTGATGTCATGTGTTGAATTGTTTTGTATGTGTTCTTTTGTTTCTGAGCTTGCTCTTACTATTTTTTGCGGACGAAAACTTTACTAATTAAATGAAAATCAGACGTTGTGTTGATGTACGATAAAAATTTATAGCCTGCACACCCAGATTTTGTCGTCCGAAAATTCGTAATCGGCTGTGGATAGCACTATACTAACAATCCGAAAATCGGCAGATCGTTCTTCGGATGATATTTTCCTTCCGATTTTCGTATCCTGTGTACGGGCCTTTAGGGGGGGGTCAATGGACTGATTCCCTCCTGGAGGAGTCAGCCCCGTGTGAAAGGGGCCTTAAAAAAAAGTTTTGGCGATTTTACATACACTTTTAATTGAACAGACTTTCCAATAGAAGTATGAGTGAATTGTTTTGTAGATGGCGCTAAAAGTTTGCACATTAATTGGCTTGTTGCACTATAACACTCTAGGCTCCATGTACACGGGACATTGTTAAAAAGTCCCTTTGAATGCTGGAATTTTTATGACGTTAGAAACGTCCGTTCGGTCGCGTTTGTACCCGCGTTTAGCGGGCTTTTAGCAGCATTTGCGGGCGTTTGCGTTTTAGAAGCGTTCCTAGAGGTCAAAAAAATGATTCCCCTTTAAAATGGAAAAACGCGAACGCTAAATGCGGGTCATCGCGTTCAGACGCGTTTGTGCGTTTGAAACGCCGGGAAACACACGTTCGAACGCAAATAATTGCGTTCTAAAAACAGTCCCTGAACGCAACTGCCTGCAAATGACTGTAAACGACCTGGTGTACATGGACAGATAAGATAAAATGTAGATGGGTTCAGGGGCTTCTGAAAAAAATGCCCAACTGCTCCTAAACAGCCATTTCCAGCATCCCGTGTACATGGAGCCTTCGTATTTTACCCTGTACTGTAGTGTCATTGTTTAGAACTGATTGATGGCTAGTTCAGATGAGCAGTCTGACACATTTACCGTACTTTTTTATAGTGTATTAACATGCGTTGCATTAGGATAGCTTTTTCTTTTTGGATGGGAAGAGCTGCTAATGCACACCAGCATGTCCAATTCTTTTTTGTAATGCAACGCATTACCATGCATCGCCATGCAATGAGGTGCATTTGTTGGGGTACCATTCAAATTGAGTGGCAGTGCATTACCACTATGCAGAAGTGTGATAAGGCCATAAATCTTGCAGTTTTTATTGTGGACTTTTTTACCCTTCTGTAGATTTCCCTCGACTTTCTGTCCTAGTGATGGTACATACATCAGAAATGTGGACATATCAACAAAAAGCTCCTAGAAGTTAGTTAGAACCTCTATCAGATTTTGTTTCCCCTTACTTTGTAATGTACCTGGGTCTTGTCACCCAGGTATAGCTAGGCATCAGTCACTGACCTGCAAAGAGGGTGCAGAACAGAAATTTAGACTTTTCATTGCATACAGCCTTTAGTTTCAGGTAATTGACCCACTAACTAATGAAGCCAGAATCAGGATTAGTCTTGGAGCTTTGAACTAGAGGAAAAAAAAGACAGTTCCAATATTTCTACTCATGCAGTTCTTTATTATAAGTGACATTGGTTTTTAAAAAAAAAAAAAAAAAAAAAATGTAGTATTATTAACTCCGAAAGTACCTTAGCTGTTCTCAGCTTCCTCTGATTTATTACTATTATTATTATTTTTTATTTATTTATTTTTTTTTTTGCTGTTTTGATCTAACTTCCTGTTAGAGGGTGGCTACATGTGCTCTCCATGGTCCCACTGTAAGGGCCCTTTCACACGGGCGTTCCGCATGTCCGTATATCATCCTATTTTTTTGCGGATGATTTACGGACATGATGTATGTCAATGGCATTGCAGATGTCAGCGGATGACCATCTGATTTTCTTCCTTTCAGTTCTTCCTTTTCAGTTCTGTTCCGTTTTTTGGAACGGAACAGAACCCTATTTTTGTTCCATTTAAAAAACGGAAAGGAAGCAAAATCGGATGTCAGCGGTGTCATCCGTTGACATCCGCAATGCCCATAGACATGCATTATGTCCGCATATCATCCACAAAGGGATGGGATGATATGCGGACATACGGAGCGGATGACACAAGTCTCATCCGCTCCGTGTTATAAAAAAAAAAAAAAAAAAACTGAACGGCCGTGTGAGAGCCCTTAGTGGGAACGTAGCTACCCTCTCTGCTGAGATGGACTATGGGATTTGCTAGTGCATAGAACATTGCATAGGACCACAACTAACGTGCTTGTTGCAAATGAATGGAAGAGAGGTGGGAAAAGGAGTGGTTCTGGACATCAGAGGATGCCACAAGAAGGCAGAAAATGACAAACTATTTAAAGTGTTACTAAACCCACATCAGTAAAATCAGTCTGTAGATGCAGTAAAGCATGCTTGGTATGTTCATTGTGGAATTCTGTGATGCCGGCACCGCAGCCGATGATTCCATTGGCTGCCATTGCCGGTAAGAGAACCCGACTGTGAAGCCTTGTGGTTCCACGGCTGGGTCCCTACTGCACATGTGTGAAGCACGCTGCGCTCTCTTACTGGCCTGGCAGCAGATGAAGGAAGAGGGGGCTGAACTTCTGACGTACCTCGCTGCAGCGAGGTCCGATGAAAGTGGGGACAGAATACCTGTCAAAAAACAGGTACCCGCTCCCCCCCAAAAGGTACCAAATGTGGCCAATAAGCTGAAGTTTTGGGTGGAGCTCCGCTTTAATCCTCTGCATCTTGTAAAAAGGCTGTTTGATCCTTTCTTCTCTGATCCTCCCCTTCTTTCACAGTTCCCAACCATCTGCTAAGACAGAGCCTTTGGAGTCACTCTGCACACGCTCAGTTTGGTGTGTGTTACTAGAGCGGTTTTTCTTGGGAGAGTGCATGACCAGACAGAGGGTCAGGGGGCCTGCAGCCTCAGAGGACAGTCAGAGTAGAATGAAAACTTCTACAAGCTTTAACCAGACGCTGATAGAAGTCACAAGACTGCTATATACTGCTGATGAGAAAATGTATTTAGCAGTTTATATTTACATAGTTGCCAACTATCTGAAAAAAATCTATAGGGACACTTTTTTGTCTGTAGGTGAAGCCTTATTTTGATTAGGGGTGGGGCATTCATTTGTAGGTGTGGCCCTGTTTGCAGAGGAGTAATGCGGCGAGCGCAGCAAAAAATGGGTGTGAAGAGCGCAGTGAAAAGAAGCCAATGCTATAATCATGTAGTTGACCTCTCGAGGTGCTTTTTGAATGAGTCTTTCATAGGCACTGTGGATCTACTGTGCTGCTTTATGTTCTATATTGAACATTTGTTTCTGTTTATAGCGTCCTCTCTATCCTAGTCATATGACCAAAAACTGAGCTCATATGTGAAATGTTTGCATCTGGCATCTACTGTATATCACATGTTCTACAATATACAGCCTTTCTGCACATAAGGAACTCCACTCTACTTATCCGGGATCATTTTGGTATTTATTAAGCCATGTATAGTGCAGCCCTGAACTACGCTATCTGCATTGTAAAGGGAACCTGTCATGGTAGGAATCTGGCGCTGCTTACCACTTTTACCTGTTCACCATCTTGCTTCACATTGTCGTGTTGCTGCCCCGGAATGATGACATCTGACTTTCTTAGGGCCAGTTCACACCACATGTAGTCCAGTACGTTTTTTTTTTTTTCTGCATCAAAAACGCATGGAAAGTAGGTTAGATGGTTTCCAATGGCATAGTTCACGCCAGTGCGGTCAGTTCCAATAAAAACAAATAAAGGTAGAACATGCTGCATTCTTTTTCTGCAATGGGACTGTACTGGAACCCGGTAAAACACACTGAAACAGATAAAGGCATCGAACTCCCAGTACAGTGAAAAAAAAAAAAAAAAACGAGAAAAATAGAGAAAAAGCACCAGGAATGCATCAAAAACGCACAGAACGTGTTAAAAATGCGCATGCAGAAGAAAGGCATCAGGAAACAGATCTGGAGTGCGATTTTTGGGGTGTGAACCAGCCCTCAATGTTTCTGGTTCACAATCAAAAATGCATAGAACTCCCAGTACAGTGAAAAAAAAACAAAAGGAGAAAAATACAAAAACGCACCAGAACGTGTTAAAAATGCACATGCAGAATGGCATCAGGAAACAGGTCTGGAGTGCGATTTTTGGGGTGTGAACCAGCTCTCAATGTTTCTGGTTCACAACTAAACTCTGGAAGCTGTGTCAAAAAGGTAGGCAGGGGGTAAAGGAGTAATCCCCACCATTGCCTCTATCCTCTATTACTGACTCTCCATGCTTTGATCTGTACTATAGCTCTGTGTGAAGACAAGTAAATGTCTCCTGCGCTCTAATGTTGCGTAAAAACCAAAGAGATGGTGGCTAAATAGTTGGCATCTAAAGTCGTGCTGCCCTCTCAGGATGATGGGTATCTCCACAAACTGAAAGCATAAAAAAACAAGAGAAGGGCGCACCGACCTAGTGCAATACCATAAAACGTTTATTGGAAATGATTAAAAACCACAACATACATTATACTCACAAAAGCATGCTGTGTATAAGCATAGAACCAAAGAATTCCTTCGACTATCCAGAGACCTCAGGACCATATTCCTTAATAGTAACAAGGGAACTTGACAGTGTCCATATAGATAGGTCTAACGCGTTTCGAGGGAGGACCCTCTTCCTCAGAACCAACTGATGGAGTATACCTTGTGAGTATGATGTATGTTGTGGCTTTTAACCATTTCCAAAAAACGTTTTATGGTATTGCACTAGGTCGGTGCACCCTTCTCTAGTTTTTTTTATGTATCTCTATGTGGAGGCAGCCATCTTGGTAGGCTGGGCTTTGCTTCCTAATGTCAGATCTTTCAAAAAAGAGAAAAGTGAGCGTGACATTAGTTGACATTAGCAAATCCCACTTCAGATCTCCTTTGAATACCAGTCAGTGACAGCAGTGCCCTAGATCTCGCACTGCAGATATACAGCTATGAGGCCAAGCATAATCGCATACCAGGAAGGGCTCTGCTATTTTTAAGAGCAGATTCCTAACAAAAAGTACCATTTAGGCCCCTTTCACACTTGTGCAACCTGTCCTGAGACTTGGGACTGCAAAGTCGCATGACAAGTCGTACTCCATGATTTCCATTGAGTACTGTTCATATCTGTATGACTTTAAGTCGCAACAACTTCAAAGTAGTCCCTGCATTACTTTGGGCTGATTTTAATGCGTTTTGAGGTCCATAGACATAGGTTCAAGTCCAGTCAAAATCACAGTACGACTTTTGGGTCGCATAATTGTGAAAGGGGCCTTAAGGCCCCGTTCACATTGGGGCAACGCTACTTCGCACCGCGACCTCGGAGCGGTCGCCACGGACTTCATAACATTGAAGTCTATGGCGGTCGCCTCCTGGTCGCCCCAAAGAAGCTCCGGACCCTTTTTCTAAGTCGGAGCGACTTGTGTCGCTCCTATTAGAACGGGTCCGCAGCTTCCCTATGGGAGGCGACCTGTGAGGCGACCAGGTCGCCTCAGTGTGAACCGGGGCTAAAGGTACTGCTTAGGCATGTCACATATTCATTTTATAATGTAGCAATTTTTTTCTGTTTGGATCTCCTTTAATCCAGATTCAGCCCTGGTTCACACTGAACATGGCTTTGAAATCGTGCAACGTCATCTGAAATCGCACAATTTCAAAGCCGCATTTCAGCGCGGCTTCAGGTTCGACTTGAAAGTGCAGGAGCTACTTTTGCAAATCATTGTGGCGCAACACTGATTGGAACGGTGCCATTGCCGGCAATAGGCTGTAACTTGTCATGCGATTTGACCTGTCACTGCTCCAATGTGAATAATGGCTGAGCTCTGGTTCACAGCAGTGCGTCTTGACAGTTCTAAGAAGGATGACAAGCCACACCCTATTTGCGGCAATGGAATTGTTTAAATTGCTGCGACTTTGAAAAAGGTTCCTGCATTATTTCAGGACGACTTGCATTGACATCTGTTAAAAGAAGTAACACAGATATCAGGAAGCTGCACATGAAATTGCACTGCCTTATAGTCGTGTTAAAGTAGTGCGACTTCAAAACTGCGCTGGTGGGAACCAGGGCTAAAGCCTCTTGCACACTGCTGCCTAAAAATGCTCAGATTTCAGGTGCACGGCTTTTTTTTTTTTATAAACTGATCTAAAATGCAGCCCATTGTTTACAATGTGCCTGTACACACATGGGACTAAACAAGCGCTGAGTAAAAAAAAAAAAAATTCAGTCAGTGTTTTGCGCCAATACGCGTCTGCAAATATGCACAAAAACCTCTAGCATAAACGCCAGAAAATATGTCAAAAAATGCTGATGCTCAAACATCAATATCCTGTGCAAGAGGCCTAATGAGCCAGTAAGTGGGTCAGGATTCCAGCAATACTTCAATGTTTGTAACAAATGGACTTGATTTCCCCTTGCACACTGCTGCCTAAAAACGCTCATTTATTTATTTATTTTTTATTGAATTTCTCATCTGAAAAGGAAGCCCATTCATATCATTGTGCCTGTGCTTATAGGTACATTAACAAGCGCTGTTTATTGATCAGTTTAAAAAAAAATAATAAATAAAAAAGGAAAAATCTATATTGTCAGTTAGTGTTTTGGTGGCCGAGTACACCCAACATAAACGCCTGAAATTATGTCCAGAAATGCTGATGTTCAAACATCAGTACTATGTGTAAGAGGCCTCAAAACTAAAACTAAAGGCAAAACTTATTATTATTATTTTTTGTCGTTTTGGGCAGATATATAAAACAACTTTTAGTTTTTTACCGCTGTGTTTATCTCCATTTGTTAGATTCACCCTCTCCATTTACCATTATCATTTCAAGTGAAAGTAAAATAAAAACTTGAATTTTGGGTTGTCACCAGAAAAGTAATAGAGGGGAAACCTTCCAGTGAGAACACTAGTTCTGGTGACCTGGGGGTCCCTTTGTGCTGAACGCATGCAGATATGTGGCCTCCCGGTGGCTGGGCCTTGGCGCTGAGCGGCCCCGTATTTGCGCGCAGTAGAGCGGTGCAGAGAGCGCGCTCCCGGCACAGTTTCCGTCTGCTAACGGAAAGCTCCCGGGAGCTTTCTGATCATGTGGCTGCCGTGACAGTCATTCATGGCAGTCAGATGACCATAAGCCTTGTCCCGCCTCCTGGCATTCTAAACCCCTAAAAGAGACAGCAGGCACTGGCTCTAAGGGATTAATTTTCAGGGATTTCCTCTCACTTCCTGTTTTGGCTATTGGACTGGAAGTGAAGGGAAATCTCTCCAATGGGACACAGATGGCAAAAAATAAGTTGAAAGGGTTTATAACCTTCCCTTACTCTATCCAAAATAGAAAATGCCTATAGTTCTACTTTAAAGTGATTGTAAAGTCTTGTGTACTTACCACCTCTATGCAGTGGTTTTGCATAGGGCAGCCTAGATTCTCCTCTTCTCGGGTCCCTAGCTGGAGCTCCTGTCCCCTCCCTCCCAAGCAGCTTACAATGGGGGCATCCGGATCGAGCCGCAGCTCAGTGTATCTGTGTATCCATTCAAACACGGAGCTGCTGTTCGCCCCCCCCCCCCCCTCCTGATTGGCTGATAGAGTTTGATTTACAGCAACGGGAACCAATGGCAGCACTGCTGTGTCTTAGCCAATCAGGAGAGAGAGTCCCAGATGCCTGAGGGCTCAGGTAAGTATTGGGGGGGCTGAGGGCAGCTGCTGCACACAGCGGGATTTTTATCCTAATGCATAAAATGCATTAGGATAAAAAACCTTCTGACTTTACAACCCCATGTCTTTATGGACCTTGCTTTGTGCACTGGTCCAAATGATTTGGTGGAGGAGGATTATTGTGTAGGTTAGTTTTTCAGGGGTTGGGCTTGGCCCTTAGTTCCAGTGAAGGGAACTCTTAATGTGTCAGCAAACCAAGACATTTTAGACAATTTCATGATCCCAACTTTGTGGGAACAGTTTGGGGATGGCCCCTTCCCATTCCAACATGACTGCACACCAGTGTGAAAAGCAAGGTCCATAAAGACATTGATGAGCGAGTTTGGGGTGAAGGAACTTGACTGGCCTGCGCAGTCCTGACCTCAACCCAACAGAACACCTTTGAAATAAATTGGAGTGGAGAGTGTGATCCAGGCCTTCTTGTCCAACATCAGTGCCTGACCTCATAAAATCACTTCTGGAAGAATGGTTAAACATTCCCATAGACCCACTCCTAAACCCTGTGGACAGCCTTCCCAGAAGGGTTGAAGCTGTTATAGCTGCAAAGGGTGGGTCAACTCCATATCAACCCTATGGACTAAGACTGGGATGCCATTAAAGTTCATCTGCGTGTAAAGGCGGGCATACCAATACTTTTAGTAATCTAGTGTCCTTTGTGCTAAAATGTGTCCTTGTTTTGGATCTCTCGAGGTTGGAAGGTATGTGAGACGTTGTAAAATGAGCCTACGTGAGAAGCAGGTTTTCCTTTCATTTCACAACAATGGCAGGAAGTGTGTTGATCATTCCTGGAGGTGAGATAGAACAGTTTCAGTACACAGCTTGGCATGAATTCACCTAATCGCTATCTAGTGCCACCCACAAGTCTCATATGCTCAGCAGACAGGCTGTAGGGAGAAGAATATGAATACTAGAAAAACCAGCTTTGTTCCAGTTAGATCCCCGGTGTTCAGCCTTTCACATGCGATCTGTGCTTTTTTTTTGTAATCACCATAGATGAATTGTGTGTAGATTGAATATATGTTCTTGCTAGCTGCTATCTCTTTTTGCACACAGAAGGTTATGATTTTTTTCCTTGTGAACCTCACTGGCAGGCATTGACTAATCATGCTTGTGTGCCGGTTCTAAAGTTACGAAAAACTGGAATCTTGTGCAGTTTTGCACTGAATTTCGTACTGTAATATATATATATATATATATATATATATATATATATATATATATATATATATATATATATATATATATATATATATTTTAACCCCTTCCCGCTAAAAGTACACATATATGCGGCCTCACTGGACTGGGCTTTTTTTTCATTGGGCCGAATATCTGTCTTTGTGCTGGGAGCACAACGTACGCTCTCAGCACAGAGATCGAGTCTCACCGGGGACCCTGGGTCCTGTACGAACGAGTTCTGGGTCTCCTGATTTATATGATAACTTCTGATTGGCTATCATAGTGATCAGTCGCTGTGAAGTCTGCCCCTCCTGTGTTTTCTCTCTCTCTCTCTCTGAATGTAGGGGATGAACTGTCTAAAAAAACGTGCACTATTCGTTCTGGGCTGTACTACGGGTACAGATAACATACTCGTATGCGGTATTGCTGCAATCCTCAGGAGCAGGAGAATTTATTTTGGATTGTTCTTAGGTAATAGATTATGGTAGTAGCAAGAAATATACAGCTAAATTAACACAAAAATTTTTTTTTTTTTTACTATTTTGGCCCAAGTTTCCTTTTGAAAATTAAAAAAAAAAAAAATCAGGAGATATTCAATACCGTTTACCACCTAATAAATGAAAAATCTATCCTGAAAACAAGGTATTATCCACCTGGATGCAAAAAAGTAATCGTGATATGTACGGTTTTACTAACACATGTCAAAGTTGCAAGCGTGTGCTTATGCCCTAACAATTGTTTTACCCTTAGGGCCTTTCACACGGGCTTTCCGATCAGGTCCGACTATCAGTTTTTCAGGCGTTCCTGGTCGGATGCTCCATGTACCTCCTATGGAGCAGCGTATGTCAACGGTGACCTCTCCGCTGATACCCGCTGCTCTCCGATCCGTTGTGGTCCATGAAATCCAGATGGATGTAAACCCTTTTTTCCATCTGTCTGGAGGATCAGATCGGATGAAAGCGGACAGGCGGTCCATTTTCATCCTCTCTCCCATAGAGGAGAGTGGGGATCTGACAGCTTCGTCTCTGCAAAGTAAGCTGAGACGGACCTCTCATCCGCCTGCTCAGTGGGGATTGGCAGATCGACCCCCGTTGAGCAAATCGGAGTCCGCCGGGCGGAAAGCCCATGTGAAAGGGGCCTTATGTGTGAAAGGGTTAAACCAGGGATCTCCAAACTACGGCTTGAGGGCCATATCTAGCCCACTACAGGTTTTACCTGGCCTGCTGCAACTCTTTTTTTTGTGATGGCGGGGGGGGGGGGGGGGTTTAGGCTTTTAAAATGAAAAAGGGAACTTTTGATGTGAAAGAGGAGAATTTTAATTTGAAAGGGAGCTAGGATGTGAAGGAGGGCTTCTGATTTGAAAAGGAGATGTGGTCCTTGTATGAAAAAGATTAGAGACTATGAGAAGGTGAACTATCTCCAAATATCCTGATTACCCCTCCTATCCCCGCTGCAAATAGCGACCGTGCTGTCTGTGAAGTGGTCCATATACTACAATACACAGCCCTAGAGTGAGCATCCATCATAATGCTTGTAATGGCAAGCTCTCATCGATCAGTGTGACCACATTGGATTTTAAAAAGCGCTCCTTTCTTCAGGGTCACCTTAAGGGATGCAGATGCCTCGGATGTGCTTCTCATTGGTGTGCATGGTCACATGGTTGCGATGACCAATGAGTGCTTGCCATTGCAAGCATTATAATGGATACTCACTCTAGGGCTGTGTATTACGATGTATGGACCAATACGCTGGCAGCCTGGGGCATCATTTTCTTTCCAAAAAAGTCAGTTATTTATGATTTTTGATCTATTGATTTTGAGTTATGATTTTTATCAATTTGGATAGAGTAAGTGAGGGTTTTAATGCTGGCCATACACTATACGAAAAATCGTCCAAACTAATTTTCGAAAAATGAACACTCGGCCATGAGAGCAAACGTTCGTGCCATCATGTAGTGACTGATAAACATTCAATGGACCTAAATTAATCAATTTTTTGCTTGTTTTTACATATACCTTGTGCAAACAGTTTGGATGAGAACATATTACCCTTTCAATTTATTGTTTGTTCGGCAGAAAATTTCCAAACTTAGCCTTCATTTTTCGGCTCAAAAACATCACAACCGATTACCGATTTCATGCCCTTTAACTGGTCGAAAAACAAAAGAACTGTCCAAATGACCGAATTTCTGCCGATTTTTCGTATAATGTATTGCCAGCATAACTCCTGTCAGTTTTTTTTTTTTTTTTTTTTTTTCTCGCCTTTATTGTCCTATTGGGGAGATTTACCTTCAATTCCTGTCCCATTGGGGAGATTTACCTTCAATTCCTGTCCCATAGCCAAACAGCTAGTGAGAGTAAATCCCTAAAAATTTGTGGAATTCCTTGGGAACCCCCAGGTCACCAGAACTAGTGTCCCTATTTAGTGTTCTGGGACAACCCAAAATTTAGGGTTTTCTTATACTTTCAATGATAATTGTAAACAATACAAATAGAGGTGAATGTCCCTAACGGGGGCACAGACAGCAAAAAAAAAAACAAAAAACTGGCAGATGTTCTAGTCCCTAATCCCTCTATCTGGGAAAAAAAAAATGTTTTGCCTTTTTGTTATATATTAACCCCAGTGCAAATAATTTGAGTGTACTAACACATGGCATCCAATAACAATTCAACTTTTATGAACCTATAACACCAAACGGAATCATAAGAGGGGTTTCTTATTGGGTACCATTACTTATTACATGCATCTATCATTATTCTTTGCATGACTTGTATTTTCTCTGTTTATGCAGATGAATGCATTGCATTTGCAGCCTTTACTGTTCTCAGGTTACCTCCCGCTGCTAAGCAACGTCTCTTGTCTATGTATGAATGATGAGGAGATATTTAGACACCCTAAAATTATCCTCTGACAGCAGGGATGAGGTTTGAAGGGTAGGAGTATGTACATCATTTCCATGTCTCCATTGATTTATGTTATATCCGCATTTTCTCAGACTGAAAATAGCTTTTTTTTTTTGGTGATTGACTTCATTGGGAATTTGCATTCTTTCTCACCTAGGGTTGATTATGAATGCTTTGTTTTGTTTTATTCATTTTATATATCGCCAACAATTTCCATAGAACTGTGGAGAACATCAACCATTCATAACATTTCCTGTCCCAGAAGCACAGCCAGTCTGTCCCTCCTACAATACAATCACACAAGCTCAGGCCAGTTTGGTTAGAAGTCATTATGATTTTGATTGTGGAGGAAAATATGGGGGTGGGGAACATTTTAGAAACCTTCATAAACAAAGTGAATCTTTAGGCACCATTCACATCTCAGCGTTTGGTTTTTTTGGAGCTTCGAAACTTCAAGCTACATAGGAGAAAAATAAATCAGTTCTTCTCTATGGAATTGGTTCACATCTCCACTCCGTCGCCTGAAGCCAAATGCCTAAAGCTTTTTTTGTAGCTCGAATTGGGCAAATTTGAGCATTTTGGCGTGTATTTCATTCCCATAGAAATAAATGGAAACGTATCATACCTGCATTTTGGTGCGCATTTGCGCAATCTTCTGCACAAATGAAAAAAGTTAAAAAAAATAGTAATATATGAATAAATCTGAAATAATACATTAAAATGAATGAATACTTTTTGGAAAAAAAAAAAAAAATGAATGAATAATCTGTAATGTTACAAAAATAACCCCTAACCTTAAAAAAAATTATAAATGTATTCTTATTAATAATAAAAAATACATAAACACCCAACCCCAAAAAATTAAAATGAATTACTATTACTATAATAATTTGTGTTGGGGTTAGGGTGTTTAGCTATTTATTATTTTTTTTTCCAGGGTTAGATGTTTGTTAGGGGTTAATTTTGATTACTTTTTACTCATTTATCGAATGCATTTATTATTATGATTATTTTTATTTATTTGTGTATTTATTTTACATTTATTTGTAGTAGTAGTAGTAGTAAAAGATGCTATGCTCAGATGTGAATGCAGCCTTACACAGAACTGAACCGAGTCTAAGGCCTCATGCACACTGGACATTTGTATAGCTGCTGTTTTTGGCTTCAGGCTTTTTTTCTTCTGCAGCCAGTAAACTCCCCAGAATGTTATCCTATGTCTCCATGCACACATGAGCTGTTTTAGCGTTTTTTGGCTGGGGCGTTTTTTCTAGCTTGTAAAAACCCCCAGAACTAGTGGAATTGAAGAAGAGTTTTTTCAGCTCTAACACTGAAAAACGTGGCTTTTCGGCATTTATGAGCATTTTTGAGCAATAAGCTTTTATGGAAGTATATGTTTGCTAAATAACGTTAGGGCAAAACTGATTCAAAACGAATTCTACTAACGCTACTGGCATTTTTTAACATCCAGTGTGCACGAGGCCTTAGGTGACAGTGCATTCGTAGAATTTTGTTTGAAAATGTTTGTTCCCTAACGTTCATTTTGATTTTCTAATTGTAAGGCCTCTTTCACACAGGCAGACTGTGCCAGTGGATCTGCCCGCTGATCCCTGCTGAGCAGGCGGATGCTTATGTAGAGCGCACACACACAGCCTGCTTTGGGGAAGTAGACAGGATCACCCTTAAGTGCCGGTTCACACTTGTGCGAGTGCCGGGTTCGCATGTAATATCGGAGCGCACTGCTCCGACATTACATGCGATCGGCTGTGCGGTGCGAGTTTAGCCATACAGTTTGTATGGCTAAATTCGCATCGCTCCCGCAGCAAACACGCACAGGAGGCATTTTTGCAGCCGCATCAGGATCGGATCGCACAGTGGTTCACACTTGTGCGATCCGATCCTGTGCGAACTGCACGATCGCACTGCGATATGCGATCAAACTGGGGGTGTCGTTAAGATTACATTGACACCCCCAGCGTATTGCATATGGCAGTGTGAACTGCCGGGGGTGCGTGTGCGATGCGGGAACAGGCTGCGAATTCGCAGCCTTCCCGCATCGCATAAGTGTGAACCGGCACTAAATATTATAATTAATATTACTTAAATAGACACACACCATCTGTTTGGATAAAAAACTTTATAGGCTGCGGCCGTTTATTATTTGTTTGAATAATAAATAATTTTAAAAACACAATAACAATCATAAACACAGTAAGGCCCCGTTCACATTGCCGCGATCCGACTTGGGGGGCGACCTCCGAGGTCGCGGTGCGAGCAGCGCGCCGCAACCTCGGAGCGGCCGCCACGGACTTCATAACATTGAAGTCTATGGCGGTCACCTCCGGGTCGCCCCAAAGAAGCTCCGGACCCTTTTTCTAAGTCGGAGCGACTTGTGTCGCTCCTATTAGAACGGGTCCGCAGCTTCCCTATGGAAGGCGACCTACGGCGACCTGTGAGGCGACCAGGTCGCCTTAGTGTGAACGGGGACTTACACACCCGATCACCACGATCCAGGCGGTAAATAAATAAAATACAAGATAAAATTTATCTAAATCCAAGTCATAAATATGCATGTCCCCCTTTGCATCATGCAAAGGTGACCCACAAATAATAAACTTTGGCCGCGACAGCCAAGGGAAGGGGGGGGGGGGAGAAATAGCTTCTAATTGTTTCTTCTGAGGTGGTCTGAGGAATAGGCGGCAGTGAGCCCCCTTAAATAGCCCTAAAAGGGGACCAGCCTAAACAAGTTAGCCCTTTTAGGCGGCAAATTCAAGCGGGAAGCGGTATAGAGGACCCAAATCTCCCCAGATACAGGGGAAATCGGGCGGGAAGAGACAGGGGACCACCTAATCTCCCCAAATACAAGCCCTTTGAGCGGGAAAACCGATAGCCTTTGAAAGCCAGGTCAAAAGTTAATTTGACCCTTGCCTCACAGACTATACCTATCTAACTAACTATAACCTAATACCCTATACTGCCCCATAAGGAAAAATGGTGGGCATATTTATGCCCTTTTTTCCTTTTATTCCTCTATGGATGGTCGGATGTAAATTAACTGCCGTCATCCAATCCAATCTACCAGACAGATGGGAAATGGATCCCCCATCCGTCTGTTTTGAGCGGATAGGATGGGATCTGATGTTGGTGGTTGTACACGGACACATGTTTCCAGATTGTCCGTACGGTCTGCCCGTGTGAAAGCCCTTAGTAAACTCAAATTGACAGTCCTTTTCAAGGAAATTTGAAGGAGCAGGATGAATTTTTTTTTTTTTCCCAGAACCTGACAGGGTATGTGGTTTTAATTTTGCGAAATTCTATTCATTCCAAAATGGATTCTTAAAAGCAAAGATTAAAAGTTCTTACAAAAGTCTACGAGTGTATGGCCAACTTTATTTGGAACTGAATCTTCTCACCTTGAAATGTTTGTTTGTTTTCTTGATCTACACAAAAGACTGGCCGTACGTAGATGGCTAAAATTTCATGCGACTCGGCTGGAATCTGAGCCTTGACCCTGTAAGCACCACCTAGCTTAATTTTAAAAAAAATCAACTGAGCCAGGTGGAAACTATCGACTAAACAGCGATTGCGCCCCTTCAGACGCAATCATTGGCAGCGGCGCTGTTTTCCGGCGAAAGTGAGTGCTTGAGAAATAGCTGGCATCGGAGATTTCTTCCATTCACATGGTTTACCATAAATAGTAGAATCAATTGATTGTCTGTTAGCCCGCATGCTGATTTAGAGAAAATAAAGTTGTATATGACTAGCCTAACTGCTCCATGGATATCAGACGGCCCCCATTGACAGCAATGTAGGGCACCAGGTTATCTCTGTTCGTATCTGCTCTATTAGTAGGTGGAAAAACAGTCAACTCATCCATTAATTTGCAATGTCGGTCACCCCCAAAAATTGTTTGATGTCCATTTGCTAGGCCTTTTTGTGCAGTGGTGTCTATACTGGTAGAGCCATATATATAATACCCATCCAGTTTATTATACAATTTTTTTAAAACCAGTAATCTACCCTAAGGGGTACTGCTTAAAATTTCAGGAATATCCGTTGAATATTAATAGAAACTGGGATTGCGTGCTCTACCAATCAACCATATGTGAAACAAAAAGTTCAAAAATAGTTTTCATTATGTAAAACCTGAAGTGTTTAGAAATCTGTACACATTTATGTGTAGCACTGCCCCCATAGGGACTGCTTGATATTAACTCTGTAGGTTCCCCCTGGTTACCAGCACCCCGCCATAATGTAAAGACAAGTCCTTGATTCTCCTTGGCTCACACTCCAATAATCAGTCTAGGGGTATTTGGTTGTTTTTGTGGTTTATTGTAAAATGGGGGCTAGGAGAAGGAAATAGTGGGATACTCCAACTTTAACTATTCACAGTGATTGAGGACCCCTACCTTCTCTGCTTTACTATAGATTTAGAACAGCCAGGCTGTTGATTCATCCTGCCACTTCGGATAAATGTGGATTAAGCCTATTATCCTTAAGATGACTTGGTGAACAACTAATTATCTTCTCTCCCTAGTATCCTCTCTCTCATCCCCTCTCTCCTCTTCGGCTGACACCCGTCCACTAACTGTCCTACTAGCAGGGGTGGCCCCCCTCAGGTCAGACCCCTTGACACAAATCCCTGTACTCATGATACTGTAGTCCCAGGGTCTCCAGTGTATCCCCTCTGTCAGCTCTCCTGGACCTCTGGGTTCAGCTCCTCTCCACCACTCCTCTGGCCCTCAGGACCACTTCCTGCGACCACATGGCACCTCTTCAGAGGAAGAGGCAGCCGCCCACCCCCCTCCCTCTGCTCTCCAGCCAAAGAACCTGCAGGACATGTGCTCCTGGCTTTTATTCAGTATCCCAGAATGCACTGAGGCGACCAATCACCAGGACTGTATCAAAAGCCCAGCACCTATTCCTCAGGTTTCCTCCCACTGACCAATATGCCTCCCTATTGGACCAGTGTGACACACTCTTCAGACTTAATGAATCGCATGCTGAGCGCAATGAGCAGACCTCACTTGCTCCCTGAGCAGAGAGCAATATAGATTTACCTGCATCTCCTCTGGTAAGCAGACAGAGCTCAAAACTATACTCTCTCACTAGCACCTACCTGAGGGTGCTACATATGATATTAGAGGTCTTTAATGTAGCATTAGGCTGGGTTCACACTGCTCCATCATGAAAGTCAGGCTGCATGCTGGGATAAGGGTTTGGTGTGGGTTTGGTGGGGGGGGGGGGGAGGCACCCCCCTTGTTTTTTTATTTATTTATTTATTTTTTTCTTAATACATTTTGCATTGCTAACATTGCCTCTGAGCACAAGTCGAATCAGTTAAGATGCTGATCTGACTTGGATGTGACTTCCATTCAATTCTATGGGCTAAAATTGGATAGAAGTCTGACCAAAGTAGTGCAGGAACCTTTTCCAATGTCGGACCAGTTAAAACTGCTCTTATAGAGTACCATTGATTTTTACATGTTGTGGCACATGTGCTCTCAAAGTCTGAGCGCATGTCACGCCAGCGTGAACCAGGCCTTTAATATTTTTTGTTTAATTAAACGGACCCCCAGGTGGTTCATGCTATAATGTGCTAGTTTGCGCTGCTCACTAACACATTATGGCAACTTACTTGTCCAATGTTCCCTCCAGCACTGTGCTGTCACTGATCCCCTGGGTCCTCCTGGGTGCTTCCATTTTCGTCTGGTCTTCCTTCTGAGTTCTGTCTGTTCAGCCATCTGAATGGACAGGCCAGCGAATGCACATGGGAGTCAGATTGTCATGCCACATGGTGTCGTAAATGTCTGCCGATCTGCCTGTGCGCAGCTCAGTGTACATGACAGCTGACAGGAAGGGGGAAGCATTTATGACAAAAGAGAAGTTCTATCATAAAAAAACCATGCTGGTCAGCAAGTTTAATATCCCTTTAAAGTAGAACTGAAGACCAACTTTCTTTTCTTTTTTTGGGTAAAGGAGGGTTTTCCTATTGAGGTTTTCCTTTACCTCTGGCTCCATAACCAAAACTGGAAATGCGAAGAAATCCCTACATTAGGGTCACCAAAACTATTGTCCCTATTGGAAGACTTTCCCTCTAATCCTGTTCTGGCAACAACCCAAAATGTTTGATTTTCTTTCACTGTCACTCTGAGCGCCGGTTCACACTGCAGCGACGCTACTTCGCACCGCGACCTCCGAGCCGCGACCTCGGAGCGGCCACCACGGACTTCATAACATTGAAGTCTATGGCGGTCGCCTCCGGGTCGCCCCAAAGAAGCTCCGGACCCTTTTTCTAGGTCGGAGCGACTTGTGTCGCTCCTATTAGAACGGGTCCGCAGCTTCCCTATGGGAGGCGACCTGCGGCGACCTGTGAGGCGACCAGGTCGCCTCACAGTTCGCCCTAGTGTGAACCGGCACTTAGTGATAACGGAAAACTGGACAGAGTCTGGGTAAATCTGCTTCTTAAAAATACGCTCATTGAGAATTTTTTTGTCAGACATGTAGCTAAATACATTTTGGCCTAAATGTATGACAAAAACTGGATATTTTTTAACTGTCAAGGTAGAAAATGTAAATTGTTCGCAAAATGTTCGCTCTTTTTTTTATTAATATCGAAAAAAATAAAAAGCGCAGAGGTGATCAAATGCCACCAAAAGAAAGCTCTGTTTGTGTAAATTTCGTTTGGGTACAGCATTGCACGACCGCGCAATTGTCCGTTAAATTCATGCAGTGCCAAGTTGAAAAAAAGTGGCCTGGTCATTAAGCAGTAAAATCATCCGGTCTTAAAGTGGTTAATGGGGGACACAGCAGTAAACACACACGTACACACACACGTACACACACACGTACACACACACGTACACACACACGTAAACACACACGTACACACACACGTACACACACACGTACACACACACACGTACACACACACACGTACACACACACGTACACACACACGTACACACACACGTACACACACACGTACACACACACACACACGTACACACACACACACACACACACACACACACCATTGGCTGTTGTAAAAGGGGTGCATGTTTTAATAAAGTTGAGAACTGCTGAGACTGTGAAATGCGGTCATGCTGTTTGGATCTCCTTCCATAGTAAATGTCAGCTATGTATTTGGCTCTTGGCCTTGTCCTCATTGGAGAAAGATTTATAGCGATGTTATTAGAAAAATCAGAACTTTTTGCAGTACCAGACTTGTGATGTAACCGTTATTTTGTTTCAGTTAATGATGCTTTAGCCGGATTTTGGATGGGGCACATAGTGATTGCGGTAGCTGCTGCATTCATCTTTAACACAAGGGAGTGTTGTTTCCATGGAAACAGAAAAGCTTTCATTAGATTGGCTGTTTTGAAAGAAGAAACTAAAGTCCAAGACATTGCTGAGTGATATGGAAGCCCAGACGCGTCTGCTCCTTATTTAAATGTAAATGATATATTTGGAAAGCTACACTGTACTTGTGTATTTATAGTTGGCTGGAGCCGCAGCAGTGACTTAGGATATGGCAGCACCGCATATGTGGATGAATACAACATCTGCGATATGTGGTTTGTATTATAGGTTACATAGGTAAGCCGTTCTGCTCTTTATAGCAGAAGTATGAAGAACAGACTGATGAGAAATATGTATTTTCCAGTGAAAATCTGCATTAGAGCTTTGACTACTGAAATCAGGCTACATCCCTTGAGAGATATAAACGTATGAAAGAGCCAAGGCAAAATATTAAATATGGATTAGAAATGCTGAGATAAAAATGCAGTCTCCTAATGAATGCAAATGCTGAGAATGTTTTTGCGTTTCAGCTGGTCTGTCAACATAATGTTTACCTCGGCCGTGGATAGGTCTAACCTCCAGTAGCCAGTGGGTGCAATATAGCACCAGTAGGCTTTTATATGGAGACGGAGATCATGTACTTCACTGTCAGTAATAGAACAGAATCCAGTTATACACTAGTTAAAATTATTAAAGCGAAGTTCTACCCTCAAGTGGAAGCTCGGCTTATCTGTTGCCCCCCCCCCCCCTCCTCCGCTGCCACATTTGGCACCTCGCGGGGGGAGCGGGTACCTCCTTTTTGACAAGTACCTGTCCCCACTTCCGTTGGACCTCGCTGTAGTGAGTTCCATCAGAAGTTTGGCCCCCTTCCTCCTTTCCCCACCGCTGGGCCATTCAGAAAGCGCAGCACATTAGGGAATCGGCTGTGGAGCCGCAAGGCTTCACTGTAAGATTCCATTACAGGCTATGCCGGCGGTGGAAACATCGGCTAGGGTGCCGACATTGCTGGATTCCAGAACAGGTAAGTGTCCTAATAGTAAGTCAGCAGCATTCATAGATCGTTATGAATGAAAGACACAGCTGTGCAGGTAGGACCCACGAAACGTGACATCAGGCCCTGTGTCGTGGGGGGGGGGGGGGGTCCTCTGTGCCAGCCTCCCTCCCCTTCCCTTGCCTCTTCTCTCCTCTAGTACAGGCTTTACTCTCACCCTGAATGTGGTTGGAACGTGTAACATGCAAAAACACACCAATAGGTGAACTTAGCCTTTAGAGGTCAAGTCCATCCATTGTTTTAAAGCCATAAACAGTTTGAATCTTGGGAGGTTCAGCATGAAACCGGTCAGGATTCGAATGATGTATAGGCAGGCTTGAATATACCCAAGTTGATTTATCAATAAGCTAGGGTACAACCAGCCTGCCGGATTTTACATGCGATTTATTTCTAGCCACTAGCAATGATCACTGTGTCCTCTTGGCAGGAACGGCACTCTCCCCCCACCCCCTTCCCAGCCGGGAGAACACAATGGCTCCATGGGAGGGATTCCCTTGTCAACACTGACTGTTTTGAATTTTGAAATTGAGCGATTGAAGTGCCCGTGGAGCCAGGCCTTCTCGCCCAACATCAGTGCCTGACCTCACAAATGCGCTTCTGAAAGATTGGTCAAAAATTCCCCTAGACACACTCCTAAACCTTGTGGACAGCCTTTCCAGATGAGTTAAAATTGAGCGATTTTAGAATGTTTTTATCTTTTTTTGCGTAGGTCTGGCCATGATCTAGAGATTTTTTATGGCTGTAGATTATACAATCTTCATTATATTTATTTGTGTGTGTGTGTGTGTATGTATATATGTGTGTATATACATATATATATATATATGTGTGTGTGTGTGTGTATAGAGTAAAACCTTGGATTGCGAGCATAATTTATTCCGGAAACATGCTTGTAATCCAAAGCACTCTTATATCAAAGTGAATTTTCCCATAAGAAATAATGGAAACTCAGATGATTCGTTCCAAAACCATTTATTCATTAATTGTTCAGTTTATGCAATGTGATCCACCAATGACAACCTCCACAAGGGGATGAGAAGCAAAATCCAGCAGTAGCTACAGAGAAGAGAGGCACCTCCTAAGTGTAGCAATATGGTTACAGTAATTCACACCTGAGCGTATTGTTTTCAGGTGTTTTTTTTTTTTTGGGGCTTTTTTCAGGTGTTTTTTCCAGGTTTTTGGAGGCAGGCATTGACATCTAACAAACGCCTGTAATCAGCCAAAACAGAAGCTCATGTACTTTTTTGAGCTTCTGGCGTTTTGCTTCAGGAGACAAAAAGCTCAGATGTGAACAGGGGCCATTGAAATTAATGGGATTTTGCTTGTTGGGCATTTTGAGACTGTAGAGATGAGCGTTTTACAAGCTGAAATACGCTCAGGTGTGAACAGGGCCTTAATGAACGTTCAACATTTAGCAACTCACATGGTTGATGATTAAACAAGCACATCTAAGTATGCAGGCATCTGGGGTAAAGCTGTCCAAATAGACCATCCTCCGCACCACTGGTTCTCACCACTATCAGTCTGCAGTCGTGACCGGGAAGACTACCCTGCAGTAGAGCGATCTGAAAGTGAGGCTTGAAGCGCTCGTGGAGGGATGACGTTGATGGCGGTGAGGAGGGTGGTCTATGTGGACCGCTTTCCCCCGGATGCCTGCATACTTAGATGTGCCTGTTTTAATCATCAACCATGTGAGTTGCTAAATATTGTACCTTCATTAAATGTAACCATAATGCTACACTTAGAGGCGACTCTCTTCTCTTTAAAAAGTTTGCTTGTCTTGCAAAACGCTTGGATTTAGGCTTAACGCTGGCCATACATGAGTCATTTTTATTCCTTTAACCAGTGGAATAAACAAAAGAAAATCCTTCCTGCATACCAGTCTTTAGAATACGCTGATCCGAACCACTGACGGTGCTGATCGAGAGGAAATTTTCTAACAGGATGGTTGTATACAAGTTAATTCATAGATGGACTTATGTACAACCAGCCTGCCCAGACATGGATGAAAGTTCTAGCCGATCCCTGCTTCCCAAATTCCAATCCATATTTGGCTAACCTAACCCTGCTGTATTGCCTAATAGCCGTCAGTATTCAAGCACTAGAACAGTGGTCTGCAAACTGCGGCCTGACCCTTTTGCTTGCCTGCCTTTATATGGCCCTTGGGGCTCTATTCTATCCACTGATATTAACAATGTAGCATAATCCCTGTCACTGACACCAGCAATAGTACACTGTTCATCACACTGACATCAGAAAAAGGGCACAATTCCTTCCACTGACCCCAACCGATGGGGTGCACAATTCCTTCGACTGACCCCAACCATGGGGCGCACAATTCCTTCGACTGGCACCAACCATGGGGCGCACAATTCCTTCCACTGACCCCAACCGATGGGGCGCACAATTCCTTCGACTGGCCCCAACCATGGGGCGCACAATTCCTTCCACTGGCACCAACCATGGGGCGCACAATTCCTTCGACTGGCACCAACCATGGGGCGCACAATTCCTTCGACTGACCCCAGCCATGGGGCACACAATTCCTTCGACTGACCCCAGCCATGGGGCGCACAATTCCTTCGACTGACCCCAACCATGGGGCGCACAATTCCTTCGACTGGCCCCAACCATGGGGCGCACAATTCCTTCGACTGGCACCAACCATGGGGCGCACAATTCCTTCCACTGACCCCAACCGATGGGGCGCACAATTCCTTCGACTGGCACCAACCATGGGGCGCACAATTCCTTCGACTGGCACCAACCATGGGGCGCACAATTCCTTCGACTGACCCCAGCCATGGGGCACACAATTCCTTCGACTGACCCCAGCCATGGGGCACACAATTCCTTCGACTGACCCCAGCCATGGGGCACACAATTCCTTCGACTGACCCCAGCCATGGGGCACACAATTCCTTCGACTGACTCCAACCATAGGCGCACAATTCCTTCCACTGACACCAAAAATAGGGCATTGTTCATTCCCACTATTTTCTAGTCCTGCTGGCCCTAGTCTGACCCCCTAAAGCCTGCAGGACAGTAAACTGGCCCTTTGTTTAGAAAGTTTAGAGACCCCTGCACTAGACAATGACAGCTGAATTCTGAGTCTGGTTACTCATTGATTACTTGAGTACATTGGGAGTCTGCATACATGATCCAATGCCTAGGCATTGTTCCTTTCGCTGTTTATACGAATCTTGGCTACTGTATCTTGGTTTACTGTTAAAAAGACTTTTATATTGCTTCTTCAACAGGAAATAGCCATTATCAGTTTTTAGATATGAAAAGTTGAGTCAGGCTATGTGTAGAGGACTGTCGAAATTAGGGGCCCACTTAAAAATCAACGGCATAGCCCAACCTTGGCCATACATCTTCTTCTTTAATATTAAGATGCCTAAGCAGAAAAGCACTGCTTTGTTCTTTACATATGTGGTTTGCATACTATGGGACACTAATGCAAGCAAAGCCCCATCTATTTGAAGTAGTGGGAGAAAAAAAAAGATTGTTCAAGGAGGAGGAAGGGTGTCACTTGACCTGTTTGAGGTCATAATAATTCCAGCTATGTCATGCAGTGTGCAGAAAGGGGACATTAGGTTTTCTTTTAATCTATATAAGGGCCACAATCCAGCCACCGAAACGTTAGTGCTCTGAACGATCTTTTTGTAAATAAAAAATCTTGACTTTCCTAAATGTACATGATCATTATATTGATTAGGGAATAGGTGCTAAAGGAAGACATCTCTGTACTTAAAGTAGCAACTGTAAGGAACATCCAACTCAATCGTTCACTTATTTCCACTAAAAAGTAGGACAAGGGCCTTTTTGGGACATTCTGATGGAATTCACAGAACACAGAGGTTGTCACCAAATCTGGTCCCCTTTTTTACTTTTATTTTATTTTGAAGCTTCTAGCAAGAGCTTTGTATTATATCACACTGGACCTTTCATTTGTGTGACTCTTATTTGAAAACTTTTATTAGTAAACCCCTATGTGCACTGCACATCTACAGTATCTCACAAAAGTGAGTACACCCCTCACATTTTTATAAATATTTTATTATATCTTTTCATGTGACAACACTGAAGAAATTACACTTTGCTACAATGTAAAGTAGTGAGTGTACAGCTTGTATAACAGTGTAAATTTGCTGTCCCCTCAAAATAACTCAACACACAGCCATTAATGTCTAAACCAATGGCAACAAAAGTGAGTACACCCTAAGTGAAAATATCCAAATTGGGCCCAAGGTGTTAATATTTTTTTTGGCCACCATTATTTTCTTGCACTGCCTTAAAGCGGTTGTAAACCCTATAAAAAAAAAAAAATAAAAAAAAAAAAACCTGCAAGACAAAGGCATAATGAGCTAGTATGCATCGCATACTAGCCCATTATGTTTAACTTACCTTAAAACGAAGCCCCGACACGGACCCCCGGACATCGATGCGGGCGCTGCCATGGTCCCTCGTCGTCTCTTCCGGGTTCGGCGGCTCCGACGCGCTGATTGGCCGGAAGAGACTGCTCCAGCGCGCTGATTGGCCGGAGCCGCGATGACGTCACTCCCGCGCATGCGCGCGGGAGTGATTTTTCCGGCAAGCTCCCGGCAAGTTAATTGAAGGTCCCCCCGGACCTTCAGAGCGCATGCGTCGCTCGCGCGAGCGGCTGCATGCACTGTAAATATCTCCTAAACCGTGCCGGTTTAGGAGATATTATTTGTACCTACAGGTAAGCCTTATTATAGGCTTACCTGTAGGTAAAAGTGTCAAAAAGCGGGATACTAGAGTTCTCCAGAGTTTCACAGGTTGCCACTGGAGTCCTCTTCCACTCCTCCATGACGACATCACGGAGCTGGTGGATGTTAGAGACCTTGCACTCCTCCCCTCCACCCCTTGCTTGGCCAGTCCATCACCTTTACCCTCAGCTTCTTTAGCTGGGCAGTGGTCGTCTTAGAGGTGTGTTTGGGGCAGTTATCATGTTGGAATATTGGCCTGCGGCTGCTCAGTCTCCATAGGGAGGACATCATGCTCTGTTTCAGTATGTCACAGTACATGTTGGCATTCATGGTTCCCTCAATGAACTGTAGCTCTCCAGTGCCGACAGCACTCGTGCAGCCCCAGACCATGACACTCCCACCACCATGCTTGACTGTAGGCAATACACACTTGTCTTTGTACTCCTCACCTGGTTGCCGCCACACACGTTTGACACCATCTGAACCAAATAAGTTTATCTTGGTCTCATCAGGCCACAGGACATGATTCCAGTAATCCATGTCCTTAGTCTGCTTGTCTTCAGCAAACTGTTTGCGGGCTTTCTTGTGTATCATCTTTAGAAGAGGCTTCTTTCTGGGAAGACAGCCATACAGACCAATTTGATGCAGTGTGCGGCGTTTGCTCTGAGCACTGACCGGCTGACCCCCCACCCCTTCAACCTCTGCAGCAATGCTGGCAGCACTCATATGTCTATTTCCTAAAGACAACCTCTGGATATGACGCTGAGCATGTGCACTCAACCTCTTTGGTCAATCATGGCGAGGCCTGTTCTGATTGGAACCTGTCCTGTTAAACTGCTGTATGGTCTTGGCCACCATGCTGCAGATACGTTTCCATGAAAGGGCAAGAAAAGAGCTCATAGTGTTTGATCTTGTATTGTTGCCTTATTTTACTTGAGTTCTGTGAGTGAATTTGCTTTTGCCTAATAAATAGTTTCAAAATTTAATACACTGAGCTCTTTTCTTGCCCTTTTGTGGATCCTTCCCTAATCGGACGTATTGATCCTATCTGTATGCTGTGTGGAGTCCATTGAGCAATCTCTAGCCATGCTGTACTTTTTCCCATTACTGGTGAAAGTGCATTTGATCATTGTGAGAACAGTGATCCCCTTCTTCTGGTAAGCAGCAATGTGCTTCATGTGGTGGTGGTGTAGCATTCTTGGATCACCTGTTGTTGGCTTGCTCTTCACACACAGAGGTGGAAGAATCTCAGTTTACATCAGACACTGTCATGGACTTTTTATTTCTATTTTAAGCGCTGCATTTTATCTATTTATTGTTTTATTACTTGTAATCTATGCTAGCTGCCATTTGACTGGGAGGCGCGGTTTTCTTGTATTTGATCTTATAGCCTAGGCCATCTTTATGAAGAGCAACAATTCTTTTTTTCAGATCCTCAGAGAGTCCTTTGACATGAGGTGCCATGTTAAACTTCCAGTGACCAGTATGAGCGAGTGAGAGCGATAACACCAAATTTAACACATCTGCTCCCCAATCACACCTGAGACCTTGTTACCCCAACGAGTCACATGACACCAGGGAGGGAAAATGGCTAATTGGGTCCAATTTGGACATTTTCACTTAGGGGTGTACTCACTTTTGTTGCCAGCGGTTTAGACCATAATGGCTGTGTGTTATTTTGAGGGGACAGCACATTTACACTGTTATACAAGCTGTACACTCACTACTTTACATTGTAGCAAAGTGTCATTTCTTCAGTGTTGTCACATGAAAAGATATAATTAAATATTTACAAAAATGTGAGGGGTGTACTCACTTTTGTGAGATACTGTATTTTTTTTAAAGGTATGTGATCATTTACCTATTCACATTCTCTGTTTCCAGGTACAGACTTCCCCTCACCAGGGTGGCTCTCGGGTTCATTGTGGCATTCTTCAGTTGCTTCACCCAGTGGCAGAAGTAGCCACACACGAAGACACAGCATTACATCTGACAGCGGAGATACTGGGATCGGAACCTCCTGTTCAGACAGTCTGGAAGGTGAGTGCGCACACACTTCTTCTTTTAGTTAGGTACCATGGGGGCAAATCAGTAATGCTTTCATGGCACATTTCTGGCAGTTTGTATGTAGTTGTATGCCTTGTGCCAAATTCATGATAACCCTGCAACATTTTCGTTGTTAGTACCGATACGTGCGTAAAAAATTCAAGTAGTTATTTGCAACACTTTTACTCTATAGCACTATTGTTGCAACAAAAATGCAAAGAAATTCCACTGTATCAGTGATGAGGAGAGTGGAGGTAAATAAACCTCTTCTATGTTGGAGAGAATTGTTAGTAGTGTCATATATGCAATGGTTGTCACATCTTCGAGACAGCTTTGTAGCAAAATTAGTCTTTAAAGTGGAGCTCCAGTCTGTAAAGAAAAAAAAAAAAAATAAGACAGCAGCTACAAATACTGTAGCTGCTGAATCTTAATAGAATGCTTACCTGTCAAGGGATCCTGTGATGTAGGTAGCCCAAGCTGATTCGTCAGTTAGCTTCAGGTGCAGATGCCAGCATTGTAAGTAAGGAAAAGGGGCGGTGAAACCTGCAGGCTTCACAACCAGTTTCCTACTGCCCATGCGTGAATCGCACTGCTCTTTCTGGATGGTCCCGGTTTATCTTGGTCTCATCATACCATGGGACATGATTCCAGTAATCCATGTCCTTAGTCTGCTTGTCTTCAGCAAACTGTTTGCTGGCTTTCTTGTGCATCATCTTTAGAAGAGGCTTCCTTCTGAGACGACAGCCATGCAGACCAATTTGACGCAGTGTATGGCATATGGTCTGAGCACTGACATGCTGACCCCCCACCCCTTCAACTTCTGCAGCAATGCTGGCAGCATTTCTTTTCTAAAGACCTTCAGAGCTGCTTCCCTACCCCATCAGATTTCCCTACCTACGTAATTTCCGGTTGAGATCAGCTGTGGATTCGTCATGCAGCAGCTTGTAGCCGCGTCACACGTCCTATTGAGCATGCGCAGAATAGGTAGGGAATTTTGATAACATCGTAAGGTGGTCAGGCAAATGTCGTAGTGTGCATGCGCACCAACGGGTCGGGCAGCGGGATCTCTTATAACAAACATCCATCCGATCTCCATGCCCCACACTGCGCCGACCCGACAATGAGACAGTGGGCGTGCGCGGGTGGATAAGGAATAGGATTGTCCCATTGTCGGCTCGGTGCAGTGTGTGCCATGGAGATCGGATGTATGTTTGTTATAAGAGATGCCGCTGCCCGATCCATTGGTGCGCCTGCTCATGTGTAGTAGGATTTGTGCCTCACCCCTTACGATGTTTTCAAAATTCCCTACCTATTCCACGCATGCGCAGTAGGGCGTGTGACGCGGCTACAGCTGGTGCATGACGAACCGGCACCGGAAATGACGTAGGTAGGGAAATCTGATGGGGTAGGGTTCTCTGATAGAACACCGGATCTTGCCGGAAAGTGAAACTTCCGCGCGCATGCGCGGGAGTGACGTCATCACGGCTCCGGCCACTCACTGCGCCGGAGCTGCCGAATCCGAAGAGATAACGAGGTAGCATGTCAGCTCCCACAGCGGTGTCCAGGGGGCGTTGTCGGGGCTTCGTTTTATGTTAAGTATTTCATTATCGGCTAGTATGCGATGCATACTAGCTCATTATGCCTTTGTCTTGCAGGGTTTGTTTGTTTTTTTTCAGTATACAACCGCTTTAAATGGTATAGGGTAGATGCTCTGACATGACATACATTTTGGGAGATTCCAGTTACGCTATAGAATACCTCTGTTGGTTTTTAAAGGATAAGTCCACTCTAAAACTAAAATCCCTGCATCTATAGATCTCCACATTCTAACACTAACCTATCTAGCCCTGTAAAGAAGAAATCGGTATAACTTTTTTGAAACCGATCCGACCCAATCGCACGGGTCAGGACACAGCCGACAACGGCTGTGAAATGAATGGGAAGTGACGTCACCGATAGACGTACTTTGGGACTTCCGTTATCGGCTGTGTCTTCTGCACCTATCTATACAGAATAGCCGCGGCTGACAGCTCAGCGTGCGATCGGGTCGGATCAGCTTCAAAAAAGGTAAGTATACTGATTTTTTTATTTACAGGGCTAGATAGGTTAGTGTTAGAATGTGGAGATCTATAAATGCAGGGATTCTAGTTTTTGGGTGGACATATGCTTTAAGGAATAAGCTGTAGTCCTGAGCTTACACTTCTAATTCTAAGTTCTTGTTTTTTTTTTTTTTTTCCGCTGCATCATTTATAATGATTGTGGCGCCTTTTTTTTTTTCTCTTTCTCCTCTGTATTGGCAAGACACGAGCGGTTTTAGAAAACCTCTATTTCTGTTAAACTGAGACTTCCTGTTAATGTAGGTTCACAGGAAACACTGTTCTTGTTCAGTAGCATGTTATGATTGCAGTTTCCTAGCTTCATATCTTGAGAAGGCTGACCTTTACAAATGCCCTCTGCTTGTCTTTGTATAATGGAAACGTGACCAAACTGGAATCTGTCTACAGCTCAAATTTTATGTAAGTTATAATGTTTAAATATTGTGTGATTGGTATATTTCTTTTTTTTGGTAAAACTTGACTGTGTAAAAATTTATAGCAAAACTAGTACTAACTGTAACAGTGGCAGCAAAGAACTGACAATCTAAGCTCTGCATGTACCTACCTATGCACATGTCCTTAGATTTGCTGTGTGCATATCACCTTAGCAATTTAATATGTGTTAATGATTGTTTAATTTAAAGCTGAACTCTGGGAACCACCCCCCCTTGCCTTGGGGCTGCCCCTGCACTACAAGGGTTTAATGTTCATTTAGGTCAAGGGCTCTGGGCTAAGCACTTTTACTTGCCTAATCCTCCACTCTTGCAGGCTCCTCCGTGTTAGACCAGTCGCTGCAGTCTCTCCTTCCTGCACTCCATTTATCTGAAGCCCCTGATGCCATCAAATCTATAATAGCTGCACCCGTACTGCTTGTTTTATGTCTCAGGGGTCAGTTAAAGCAGTATTACCTACCTGTTTTCCAACGCTCCCTCCACACTGCAAGACCTCTCCTTTACTATGCTTCAGCAGTCACAGGTTGTCTGACGTCATTTAAATACAATGCAGGGTCCTTAACCTTGCATTGAATGTGAGGACACTGAGGATCGGTTCACAGCTGGCACTCTACTAGGGGAAAAGTAAAGTAGAGTGCCAGCTGTCGGGGAAGGCAGGGGTTAGATGGGTAAATCTGCTTTTTCCCCATCCCTTAGAATTAGTGTTACTAAACCCAGGATGCTGCATTCACCATATCTGGTCTGATCTCCCACAGTACACAGAACAGGGAAATGCAATTATTTTGGTAAATGTAAACTGTTAAAGAGGTTGTAAACCTCCAATTTTTTTTTTTTTTAAACGAACACCTGAAAGAAAAACACATAATGAGCTAGTATGCATCGCATACTAGCTCATTATGAAATACTTACCCAAGAACGAAGCCCCGCAGTGCCGACTGCTTACCTGTCCATGGGCGACATGTTCTGTCGCCCTTCTTCCGGGTTTTGCGGCATCCGGCCACCTGATTGGCTGAAGCCGCGATGACGTCACTCCCGTGCATGCGCGCGGGAGCTGACGGTAACGGCACGGGGCTCTGAAGGAAAGGCACGAGCGGCCGTTCCTTTAGAGCGCATGCGCCAGTGATGTCACTGGCTGCATGCAAAGTAAATATCTCCTAAACGGTGCATGTTTAGGAGATATTTACAGTACCTATAGGTAAGCCTTAATATAGGCTTACCTATAGGTACAAGTTGTAGAGGAGGGTTTACTTCCTCTTTAAATACCTGTTCTTATCAGCAGTATATAACAGTATTGTAACTTGTATCAGTTTCTGCGTAAAGCTTGTAGATGGAGTTTTCATACTCCCCTAATCTTCTGTCTGGACAGTGCTGATTGGCCCTGTGCTGATCACATGCACTCTCCCAAGCAAAAAAAGAAAAAAAACTCTCTAGCAATTTACGCCAAACTGAGCATGTGCAGCCTGACTCCTAATGCTCTTTTCTATAGCGAGATAAGTTGGAGTCAGTTTAAGAAGAGGAGGATCAGAGAGACAGGATCACTCAGCCTTCTTACTCAATGCAGAGGATTAACCCTTTAGGTTCCACAGTGAGTATAACACAAATGCTTTACTGCATATACACACAGATTTTACTGTTGGGGGTTTAGTAACACTTTAAATGAGCATTCAACCCTTGCAATGTGTGGGGGCAGCACAGAGATTGGCATGATCTTGTACTTGGGAAGCTGGTTGGGGGCATCTCTGTTTTTATATTTACTAGTGACTCATCCCTGTTGGGAATTAGATGTCTCTAATGTACTGCTTATATCAGAGGTCAGCCCTTTTCAGTGATGCCTAGTCCGTCCCCAATTAGTTGCTGAGTAAAGTCAGTGTCGGTCAATTCTTTTTCTATGTGTAAACCTTTCATAATTTTTCAAGTGTTCTACTACTGTGTGTTTTTTTATAAGAGGATTTCTGGTTTTGCAGCTTTAGTAGATTGCGGGTGTTCATGGTTAAACATTTACCCTTTTATGTGATAATCATATATAGCTTATAGAGAAATGATGGCGTACAAAGTGCAGCAAGCAGTCACCTTTCACTCCTTGTACTAAGAACACTGAACAGAGAAATAAGGCTGGCCATAGACGGAGCAAATTTCTTTCCTGCAACCACGGATTGCAGGAAAGAAATTTGCTCGATTTCCCCCATCAACACAGACAGTCCTGACAGATGAATCTCTCCTGCTTAGCCATTGTGTTCTCCTGGCAGGGGGGCATATGCATGTCTCTGGACTTCTGCATTCTCTGATTTAATAAATTACATTAGACATAAGCAGGGAATTAACAAGGGGAATGTGTCTTCCAATTGATTATTACACAACCGTATTTGTTACTAAAGGTCTGTACACACTATCAGAAAATCACAAGTAAAATTTTGTATGACGAAAGATCTGCCGATTTTCTGATCGTTAGTATAGTGCTTTCGACAGCCAATGGCGACTTTTCGGACGACAAAAACTGAAGGTGCTGGCTACAAAATTTTGATCGTACGTGAAAATATAACGTCTGATTTTCGTTTTGATTAGTAGAGTTTTTGTCCGAAGAAAATTGAAAAACAAAACTACGCATGCTCGGAAATGAATGAATATGTACAAAACAATTCAACACATTGCATTACTTCTGAAGTTGTATTCTGTCATACGATCATTTTAGTATGTTGAGTAACCTCTTCACTTTCGATATGAGACTGGCATGCAACAAAAAACAGACCAATATTCGTCCAATAATTTGATCGTGTGTACAAGGCTTTAGGCTACGTTCACATCTTGGCGTTGCTATTTACAGGCGTTTTTTTTTTCAGGCGTTTTTTTTTTCAGGCGTTTTACAGGCGTTTTTACGCAGGCGTTTTTAGGTTGACTAGTAACCAATGGAAAAAAATAAACGCCTGTAATCTGCCCAAAAAGAAGCTCATGTACTTTTTTGAGCGCTGGGCGTTTTGCTTAAAATATCAAAACGCTCAGATGTGAACAGGGGCCATTGAAATGAATAGGATTTGTCTTGTTGGGCGTTTTTTGAGCTGATCCTAGAGCAGAAAAACTCACCCAAAACGCCTACATGTGAATGGAGCCTTAGAGTTTGGATTTTAATGGAGCATGTCCTGATTGTTCTAGTTCCTCTGTCGTTCACATCTAAGTAATGTAACGAGTGCTATTAGTCTACTAGAAGTGAGAGGACAGCAGGGCCTGGGAAACATGAAAGCCCTGAGTGTGTGGCATACCATCCATGTGCACACTCTTCACTGGTATTTCTCCTCCTGGAATTCCAGAAATGCCCATTTTACACCCTGAAACACAGATGAGCTTAAAGAATGTGACACACTTCTGCCAGTTCCACATGTTGCTTTGGGAGGATGGCCAGAAATGTGTTGTACATTGTCCTTTATTAGTATCTACTAGGCTGGAGAAATCCTTTTCATAATATCTGGGCATAATAAAAAAAAACTGTGTACAATGGCATTCATTAGCCAAACCTCGTGTAGAGCAATCTGAAATCTCCTTACCCAATGCAGTTTTTATTTTTTTTATTTTTTTTTCTGGTTTTGTCTGTGAATAAAATAAAATAAAGTACCTGCGCTGCTTATCTAACAAATATGTGCCTGGTGTATGTCCAAATTAATATTTCTAATCATCAATAATATACTAAAAGTGCGAGTGCCTAAACTATATCGAGTACAACAATTATTCAATCATTACAAATATGTGCATAGAGGTACAAAATATAAAGTGCTTAAGTGACTAAAAATAAATAAATGAATAAATATCTTCCAAATAAATTCTTGTAAAAAAAGTCCATATAATCTTCAATCACTTATGTGATGTTATAGTGAAAGTCTTTGTGCCAAACATAAGATAAAAAGTGCTGTGTGCTCATATAAGGTGTCGGTGCTCAATGCTCGTGAGTAGGTGCTCCCTTCTCGGTCCCCTACTCACCAGAAGCCAAGTAATTAACTGCCTTAAGAATAGTCCTTGGTGGTGATAACCTCGAGGGACCGCCAGCCAATAGGGTTTTCTGGTTCTCTGCAGCTCACAACTTCCAGGTATTGCTCATAGGTTACAAGAAAAGAGAGGTGCTATCGTCATGCAGTATATCGAAGCTTTATTCGTTGCGCATAATAAAAAATGCACTTACAGTGTTGCAGTAATAAGTACGCCTTTCACAATCCCACGGGCCGCCAAACAAATGGCCGTGCGCTTCACCCGTGTACCCGGAAACCAGAAGTCGGATGTGGCCGGACGTTGCGTAGTACGTATACGGACGGCTTGACGCGTTTCGCTCCGCCAATCAGAGCGTTATCAAAAGGCTTTTGATAACGCTCTGATTGACGGAGCGAAACGCGTCAAGCCGTCCGTATACGTACTACGCAACGTCCGGCCAAATCCGACTTCCGGTTTCCGGGTACCTGGGTGAAGCGCACGGCCATTTGTTTCATTCATTTATTTATTTTTAGTCACTTAAGCACTTTATATTTTGTACCTCTATGCACATATTTGTAATGATTGAATAATTGTTGTACTCGATATAGTTTAGGCACTAGCACTTTTAGTATATTATTGATGATTAGAAATATTAATTTGGACATACACCAGGCACATATTTGTTAGATAAGCAGCGCAGGTACTTTATTTTATTTGTTTAAAGGCACCCCCTTTTTACCAGCAGCAGCTTATTAAATATTTATACATTTATTTATTAATATTAGCAGGTATAATCCTAAAGCGCTAGCCCCACGCACCTTATTTGTCTGTGAATAGCCAGAGCAAACACTGTTCACAGCCAATAAAAAATAAATGGCACCAAGTCTGCCACAATATATTATTCACATCTTCTAAACCCATGCTGGCAAAGTCCACGGTATGATGCCAATCCTGCTGTCTGGTCTATCAGTCTGACTGAAGCCATTTATTCTTGTCAGCTAAGTTTAATTAAAATGAAAAAATGTGTTTATCAGCTGCAAGTCATCCGAGCAAAATAGAAAAGAATGTCACATGTTAAATATGGCAGGACTACACACAAGTGTTATTTTGGTGGTTAAATTAGCACATAGAAATGTATTACTGCACTTTATTTAGTATAGATTGTTGTGTTTTACACTGTATTTATAAATTATTAAATCATAGCTACTTGGCAGTTGTTAGCTGTATGTAATTTATCATTGGGGCCCAACTAGTATGAGATTAAAGTGACACTAAAGTCACTTTTTTTTTCTTTTTTTTATAAAATTAAATGCAAGTTTTTTTTTTTTTTTCTGAAGTTTCTGTTCTAGGTTGGCTGCGTTCACTCTCCATGCCCACTTGTGTATGTGAATCTAGCTACCCTCTCCTGCTTGCCTCTGAGATGGACTTGCACATCTACATGCAGAAACATTCAGCTCTATGGGAATGGTAGTACGCATAGAACAGAGTATCAGAAATAATGGCAATGCTACACTAGTAGCTATGAGGTTGCATCAGTGGAGGATAGGAAGAGTGCAAAAGAAAAAAGTCTGAAAATACCAGTAATGCCTTTCACATAGGGCGTATTCCGTAATCTGCATCAGCCTTCTAAGCAGGGGATCTCTCTGCTGGGAGTGACCACTTATAACTGTGGAAACTAAGGGGTAATATTGGGCATTGTGTAAAAAGGCTGTTTGATCCGGTCTTCTCTGATCCTCCCCATCTTCCACTGTCTCCAAGACATCTCCTGATAGTACAGTCTTTGGTGCATTCTGGACATTCTCAGTTGTGTGTGTGTATTGCTAGAGAGTTTTTTGTTTTGGGAGGGTGCATGTGATCAGCACAGGGCCAATCGGCACTGTCCAGACAGAAAGTCGGGGGTCCTGAAGCCTTATAGTAAAATCAGAGGGGAGTGAAAACTCCTACAAGCTTTAACCAGACACTGATAGAAGTCACAAGACTGTGATATACTGCCAATGAGAAAAGGTGATTAGCAGTTTATATTTACTACAATAATTGCATTTTAATATTTTGTGTTCTGTGGTAGACCAAATATAGCGAATGCAGGGCCCTGGGTTAACACTTTAAAGCTGTGTTCCAGCCTCCCCCCTCCAAAAATTAAGTCAGCAGCTACACATTCTGTAGCTGCTGACTTTTAATATTAGGACACTTACCTGTCCTGGAGTCCAGCAATGTTGGCACCGCGCATTGGGATTGGCTCAGCAGCGGGGGAAGGAGGTGGGGGCCAAAATTCTGAGGGACAGCGCCTCGGCGCCATCTCCAAGAAGTGGGGAAGGGTGGCTGTCAAAAATGGGTACCCGTTCTCTCCCCCCCCCCCCCCTGAAAGGTGCCAAATGTGGCACCGGAGGGGGGGAGAAAGCAAATGAGCGTAAGTTCCACTTTTGGGTGGAACTTTGCTTTAAGTCTACTGGCCTTTAATGATCGTGTTGAGATGTATTTTAGGGATCAGATCATAGCAGCACCTCTGCTTTCTGTTTAGGTGTAATTATGTGTGTTTTTTATGCAGTTCCCATTATCGGCCTGTAATACTATGCTGCTCACAAGGTCACCTCAGGACCACCTTGCAAGGATGATGTTACACTAAATGGAGTATGTGCAAGCTATCTGGAAACTTGAGCTGAGATTGTCTGACCTATGGGACATTTACAAGGATGTGTCACATTCAGTCATTTCTGCAGATTGTGCCACCTTTTGCAACAGCTAACAATACAACCATTTGGTTGTATGACAAATGTTGACATACTATTTATCCTTGTTATGTATTTGTGTCTTCCTTTTCTGTTTTTCAATGGCTTGGAATGCAGTGCTTTGAAATAATAAACCATTAGGGCATAAATAATATAGATCTTGTGCCAGAAGCTGGTAGAAACATCCAGCATAAAAAAGCAGATTTAATGGTACGTAACCTACTTTTATCTTTGTGAGCTTGGATGCCTATATGTCTGTACAGTGTCTAGACATATATATGTATAATTCTTCATCCACTAGAAAACATGTATGTATATACCTTTTCTACTTGTGTTTTATACACATTTACGTAGGTGTAAAATATGCCAAAATACTAATCTTGAACACGGAATTTTTTTTTTTTTTTTTTTTTTTTACATCACTGAATGCTGCTCTGAATAACAAAGCTAAGTGCTGCACATTAATACACTGGGGTTGATTTAATAAAGATAAATAGAATGTTCATGTTGCAAGGAGATTTGCAAGAGGAGTTGCAGTTTGCAAAGGAATTCTCCCCAGAGCTTAGTGAATGAGGTGGATTTCTGCTGACTTCCATTATCCAATCATGTTCAAGAAAAAATGCTGTTTTTTTTATTGTCCTTGCATGTGATTGGATATTTTTTTTTGCAAAGTTAAATTTTGCCACATTCACGAAACACTGGGGAAGATTTCATTGTAAAGTGAGCAGCCTATTTGCCTGTAGTAAATCAGACCTATTGGCTATAAAAGCGCTGCGTTTGAATCCATGTAAAAAAAAAAACGACAAAAAAAACATATTTGTTGCAGCTCTGCTCATGAGCCCTTAAGATATGTTCACACATGTCCAGCTGCGGTTTGCAGTCCGGAGTTCAGTGTGGTTTTGTTCACCGATTCAGGTGCAAACGTTTGCTTGAATTCGCACCTTAACTGGACCCAAAATCGCACAGGACCCTTTTCAAAAAATAAAGCGCGACTGCCCTGGACATTGAAAGCCTGTCCAGATCACATGTTATGTGAATCGTATGTGGTTAAATACGCATCCGATTCGCAAATAAGTGAACTGAGCCTTAAGAGACCTTATGGTGTGCAATATTATTTTATATCACAGCTGAACCACCTGTTATTTCTTAGATCTAAGTAATAAAACATGTCTGGACTTTCAACAAAATATTACATAATTTCCAAGTTTTGATAATCCTCTCCTACAACCTCCATCTTCCAAAAAGCAAGACTTCCTAATGGCTCACAATAAACAAATGAGAAATATCCCCAAATAGTTAATGAATTGATTTTTAAGGGATGGGTGAGGCCCCTTTCACACATGCTGTCCGTTTTTCATCCATCAATGTATCTCTATGTAAAAACGGATGACAATGGATGATCATCAGTTAACATCCGTTTTCATCCGCTTCCGTCAATGTCCGTTTTTTTGAACGGATGAATGCCCTATTTTTCATCCGTCAAAAAAACAAATCGGACGAAAAACGGATGACAACGGATGAAAAACGGACGGAAAACTGATACATTTTGACGTGTCTGAACTGATGAACTGAACAGACCGTATGTGTGAAAGGGGCCTATAGGTTGAGGTTGTGAGCGTTGAAAGCTATTTTTTCCTGCAAATAGTTAGGTCTGGGTTTGGGTTGGAGGAGGGCTAAGTGTTATGAGCTTCCTTTTGGGGCCAAATATTGGAGAGGAGCTTTTATCCCCTTTTTAAACACTTTTCACATTACAATAAAAAAAATTCAGCCATAGAATTTCCTGTAGACCCCTCACTACTTCTAAATGCTGGGTCCTCTCTGTTCACCAAAGCTTCTACTCTGTTGTTAGTGTTGTAGTTTGCCAATCCTCTCCTGTCTCCCACTGACATATGGCCAGAATGGTCTTGCTCACTTGGCAGTAGCGGTGTTCTTGAGGCAGGAGAAGACAGGCAAGCTTCAATATGAGCAGCCTGATCAGAAAGGCCCAGCATTTAGCCACAGCAGTGGAGACCTCACAGATAATTATGCTTTTTTGTTTGTTGGGTGATGCTTTAGTGTAGGTCAGTGGTTTACAACCTTGGGGCCTTTTGCTTGCATTTATCTGGCCTTTTGGGGCACTTTTCCCTCCACTGATGCAAGACACTATTTCTCCCACTGACTCCAGCAATAGGCCATAATTCCTGTTACTGACATAAACAACCGGGCACTATTCCTTCCATTGACATTGATGAAGAGCTATTCCTCCCACTGACCCCAACAATGGGGCACTATTCCTCCCACTGACCCCCAAACAATGGATCGATATTTCTCCCACTGACCCCTCCCCTTACAAAGATGGGGCGCTATTCCTTCTACTGACCCCAAAAGATGAGGCGCTATTCCCACTGACCCCAAAAGATGGGGTACTATTCCTCCCACTGAACCCAACGAAGGGGAGCTATTCCTCCCACTGACCCCCAACAATGTAGCGCTAATACTCCCTCTGACCCTCCACAATGGAGTGCTATTCCTCCCACTAACCCCAATAATAGGGTGCTGTTCCTCCCACTAAACCCCCAACAAAGGGGCGCTGTTTCCCTCTCTAAAGCCAAAGATGCACTGTTTACTCCCACAGATGCCAGGACATTTTCTTCTTCCACTGGCCACAGTCTGGTCCCCGTAAAGTCTAAAGGACCGTAAACTGGCTCTTTGTTTAGAAAGTTTGGAGACCCCTGGTGTAAGTGATGAAGTGCTGGCCACCAAATTTTCGGTATGGTTCTCGCAACACATGATCCCTTCTTCATAAATATTTGTATATGTATCTATCAACCTAATCACTTTCACTTACTTTAAAGTAGAACTAAACACTCTTTCAAAAAATTATATTACATGGAATTCCCCCTTTTTTGTACAGTTGCTAAATTAATTCAATAAACGTGTACAAATAAGATATTTTAACTGCTTGAATATTAACCTCTGTGCACATTGAAACCTTTACTTCCTGTTTCGTGCATCTGCGTGCAAGCCACAGGTGCACTTTCAAAATCCCACTCGACTTGGCTGTTCATACTACATTACCCATCGACTATAGTGCTTTGGCAAGAGAGCGATGAAGGTTTTACACTGGTCAAATGTGCGTCGGTTTTGAGCAGGGACTTTCACCCTCGGGTGAGGACCGTACTCCTGTTAAAGGGCTGATGTGACCTGGGGAAAGGAAGCATGGATGGACTTGCTTTTCCGTCAGTTTGGAGCAAAGTGAACAACATTGACTGTAGAACAGAAAAGATGATGAGGTAGGTGTAACGGCTACCCAGGTGGTGAGAGGGTATCAGCCATTGGGGACGTCCTTTTTTCCCGGCAAGTCCCTGTGTAGTAATGGAGTAGTATAATCCCTACCATAAGATCCAAGAGGAGAGTCAGGTTCAGCTGTTGAACGACCGGGTAATAATGCAGTAAAATCCCCCTCCAGGAACGAGACGAAGCTACGTTTTGAAGGGTCAAGAAAAACAACACTTTATTGAAACAAGAATACAGGCTTTTATACACCTGGGGAGTATATCAGACACTACTTAAACAATGGCCCGACATCCACCCAAACAAATAGGTAAGGTCATTACCACACTTAACAAAAGCTGCCTCAGCCCATATCAACATAATGTAGACAAAAGCGCATCGTTAATCAGCAGTCATACCGTCTCTAGGCTGGCCATACCTTGACTTCATGGAATGTCCATATAGAAGGAGTCACTTCCTGGGGCTCATAGTGCAAAGAGAGATATGATCGCAGGGAGTGTAAATAACCGAATGGTTGCTGGGAAATCCTTCACACACATGAACCAGGTAAGCACAAATATTCTCTGTCAAAGGTAAGGGTCTGTTGCAGTAGGCAACAATTTAGCAGAATAAAAAAAAATACGTTTTACATACAATTAACGCTTAGAGCAGTTAGAATGATATAATATGGTTTCCTTGTAATGGTTTACTGCGGTTGATACGCTTTTTTTTTTTTTTTTTTCTTTCTTTCTTTTAACCACTTACCGCATACTAACGTAGGTCTACGTCAGTAAACTTTGCGGTAGTGTACCGGGATGATGCCTCTAGCTAGAGGCACCATCCCGGTACCGTGGTTTAGAGCCGACGGTTGGCTTTCCGTCGGTACCGACCGATGCGGCTCGGGAGCCGCTCGATCGGTACCCGGGGGGGGCGGGAGGGGACGTCCCCCCCCCTCCCGCCGCCTTCCGTGGCTTTGCCCGGGGCTCCCGTTCCATCGGGAGCCCCGAGCACCCAGCCGGCACGTCCGCCGGCTGGATGGAGTCCCGATGAATGCCGGAAACGGCATCGATCGGGTCTCCGATGACGTAACCCGGAGGCGGCGTCCATGACGTCACTTCCGGGTTACTGTGCTGCAAAAGGCGGCAAATTTGAAAAACGGCTGTATGCAAAAATGCCGTTTTCGGCGTTTTGCATACAGGGAAGTGTAGTGGAGGGGTCTAGGGTCTTTTAGACCCTCGATCCTTCCATAAAGTGTACCTGTCACTACATATTGGTGTCACAAGGGATGTTTACATTGCTTGTGACAGCAATAAAAGTGATCAGATTTTTTTTTTTTTTTTAAAACTTTAATAAAGTTAAAAAAATAAATAAAATAAATGAAATCGCTGTTCAAACCACACATGTGAGGTATCGCCGCGATCGCCAGAGCGTGAGCAATAATTTAAAAAAAAGAGCTACACTCTAACTCAAAACTGGTAACCGTTAAATAAATTTAAAGCGTCGCAGATTGAGATCTCTTTTGACCGTAGTTTGTCGCGATCCCACGGGGGGGCGCAATTTTAAACCGTAACATGTTGGGTATCTATTTACTCGGCGTGACATGTTCTTTCCCAATATACAAAAAAAATGGGCTAACTTTACTGTTTAGTATTTTTTAAAATTAGTGAAATGTGATTTTTCAAAAATTTTCCAAAAAAATGGCGCTTTAAAGACCGCTTTAAAGACCGCTGCGCAAATACCGCGTGATAAAAAATATTACAATGACCGACATTTTATTCTCCAGAGTCTTTGCTAAAAAAATATATATAATGTTTGGGGGTTCTAAGTAGTTTTCTAGGAAAAAATACTGATTTAAACTTGTAAACAAAAAGTGTCCGAAATAGGGCTGGGGCTTAAGTGGTTAAGCTTTTTAATAGAATACAAAATACAGAATAAAAATGAAAAACAGAGAACAATAAATCCTAAGGGGATACCTCCTTTCCAAAGGGATCTAGAAGTAAAAGAAAACAAACAGCCAAAAAAAAAAAAAATAAATAAATTACCGTAGGTGTATAGTATTGTGGCTGTGGAACACAAGGAAATAATCCTGAATTCTAACAACCTGCCACAAGAAAGCAGGGTCCCCCTGCCATTATCGGGGTTCACCTTCCACTGAAACAGCACTACAATTTAGGGTTTCCAGAATACAGCAAAAAAAAGTAAGGTGGGTGGTGGTGGTTGAGGGGTAGTGGATATACATTCTTTTTGATGGTTGCATTGCTTTTCTGAAGGAACCAGTGTCTCTTCAGTGAGAACTTTTCAAGCATGGCGCTTTTTTTTTTTTTTTTACAGGATTGCTCAATCTTACTGATAACTGAACCACCTAATCATATTTCAAATGGCTTTGTTTTCATGATGTATGCCCCTATGCTACCACATTATACGTTGCATGCCAGAAATCTGTTTTACCAAAGTGACAAAAGGGAAAAAAAAGATCTGAGATAGACATCAGGCCGTACAAGGCTTTGAGCTGTATTTTATTCCGCTTGTGTATATATTTTGCCTCTTTTGACTGGTGGGGATTCATATAAAGTAAAATCATTGCAGCTGAAAAATGACAGTGTAAGTAGTTTGGTTTGCGCACTAATGTAAAGGGGGGGCGATCTCTAGAGAGTCTTGGCAGGCTTAGGTTTCGCAGGGATGTGGTAGTGCCAGATGGATCCTGCTTTTTCCACTGCAACACAAACAGCATTTAAAGAGGACATATTGGCTTAAATGCTTGTGAATGTCACTTCTTTTCTGAAAGGTCATTTGAAAAGCGCATGATGCTGTAAGCTAATTTTATGCCGCTTGGGCTAAACTCTTGGAAATTTTTAAAAGGATTTTAGACAAGTAGATTATTTGCAGATTTTTTTTTAAAGTAACATGTATGAGTGTAAAGCAGCCTTGCTTAAACTTTACAAAATGGTGGAACCCTTGAAAAAAAAATTTCCGATCTCAGGGAACTCCTGCTAAAAGTTACTATATCTACATACAACTCATGATACATTAGTGTGATGGTCAGTAGGAAGAATGCTCCTTTAGTCCTTGGTAAGCATTACCCCCTGACAGATGGCTTAAAAGATCAATGGTGTCAGTGGGAACAAACAGTAACTCACCCTAGCTCCACCGCACTGTGGGAAAATAAAGAGCTAAGTGTCGGTGCTCAGGCTGAACGTCCAAACCAAATGTTATATGAATAAAGCCGGCACGCGAAAAGTCTTCTTCCAAGTAAAATGCTTTATTCCAACATGGATAGCGGTGACAACATGACAGATGCTGACGCGTTTCGGCTTTACGCCTTCCTCATAGCATCAGTGGGAACACCTGCCTTAACTCGCGCATTAACTTTAATGGTATCCCAGTCTTGGGTCCGGGTCACACTTATGCGATGCGGGAAGGCTGCGAATTCGCAGCCTGTTCCCGCATGGCAAACGCACCCCTGGCAGTTCACACTGCCATATGCGATACGCTGGGGGTGTCAATGAAATGTTAACGACACCCCCAGTTTGATCGCATATCGCAGTGCGATCTTTACAGTTCGCACAGGATCGGATCGCACAAGTGTGAACCACTGTGTGATCCGATCCTGATGCGGCTGCAAAAAAGGGTCCTGTGCGTCTTTGCTGCGGGTGCGGTGTGAATTTAGCCATACAAAGTGTATGGCTAAACTCGCACCGCACAGCCGATCGCATGTAATGAAGGAGCAGTGCGCTCCGATATTACATGCGATCGCCGCAGCCGCACTAGTGTGAACCGGCACTTAGTCCGCAGGGTTCAATATTGAGTTGGCCCACCCTCTGCAGCTATAACTCTTCTGGGAAGGCTGTTCATAAGGTTTAGGAGTGTGTCTATGGGAATAATACAAGTGCAAATGATGGCGCCCTCAAAAGTTATTGTGACATATGTAGCTGCCCCTTTAAATGAGTGAGTGAAACTCCTCTAGTGACGTATAAACCGAGTGTAAAAGAAAGGCGCTCACAATATAAAAATCATGAATTGAACCATATTAACAATAGAGTACATGGGTATGGTCACAAAGGTGCTGAAATACAAAAACTATAAATGTGTAATAAAAGTCCAATGTGACAATCCCAACACCAAAAGTAAAATGCTTCTAAATAATCTTGTCTGCCGATTCCTTCACCACGAGTGCTCAAAAAAATGGATGGCAACTCACCAGAGGTTTATGACCCCTTTTTACAGAAGGTCAGGAAAAGAGTTATTAGAAAACCAAATTGTTCCTTGGATAACACCACTCCACTTCTAGATCCTAGAGAATACTAGGATGTAGAAATACTCCACAGGAGACATAAAGAAGTACTTCATGGTGTAGTAAGTTTATTAATACCTAAAAACAGGTACATAAAAAGTGTGCACTCACATGTATTAGTGCCTGTTCCCGGCACTAGGTGTACACAGCATGTGCAGATGGGCCTGTCGCTATGGCGTGAGATTCACGCCTCACTCTCGATACCGGGCCTGGTGGATAGTCACATGGGACCAAGAAGTATTGAGAGCAAGGAGTGAATCGCACGCCAGAGCCAGACTGACATGCCCAAATGCACATGCTGTGTACACCTAGTGCCGGGAACAGGCACCAGTACATGTGAGTGCACACTTTTTATGTACTTTTTTTTTTAAGTATTAATAAACTTACTAAATAATGAAGTACTCCTTAATATCTCCTGTGAAGTATTTCTACATCCTAGACTTGTCCTGAGGGATCTAGAAGTGGAGTGGTGTTATCCAAGGAACAATTTGATTTTCCAAGATTATTTAGAAGCATTTTACTTTTGGTGTTGGGATTGTCACATTGGACTTTTATTACACATTTATAGTTTTTGTATTTCAGCACCTTTTGTGACCATACTCTAGGTCAAGGGTCATTAAACTATGGCCCTCCAGCTGTTCAGGAACTACAATTTCCATCATGCTTAGTCATGTCTGTGAATGTCAGAGTTTTACAATGCCACATGGGATTTGT